>NW_017619679.1:914564-1119564 GCF_001879475.1 Ipomoea nil | reverse complement strand
AAAAAGATTGATGACTTTTGGAAGTTAACTTTCTGCCCCGAGGCCTTGCAAAATAGATCCAAACACCTCCTCATTTCGGCTGCTTGCTCGACTGTTGCCTCTCCAAACAAGGTCATGTCATCTGCAAACAACATGTGAGAAACGTAAGGGCCAGATTTTGATACTTTAATTTATTTCCATCTACCTCGGTTAACAGAGAAGATGATAATATGGCTAAGTCTTTCTATACATAAAACAAAAATTAAAGGGGATATGGGGTCTCCCTGTCTGATTCCTCTTCCTGGTCTAAATCATTCCGTTTGCTGCCCATCCCAGAGGACTGCCAACCTTGATGAGGAGATGCAGTGCGTGATATTCCTAATCCATGCCTGGTTAAAACCAATATCAGAAAGAGTATCTTCAATCAGATTCCACGAAAGCCTATCGTAAGCTTTCTCAAGGTCTATCTTCATCACCATCCAGCCAGTCTTGCCTTGCTTAGTCTTCATTGAATGAAGGATTTCCTTGCTTTGTCTTCATTGAATGAAGGACTTCCTGGAAAACCAAAATGTTATCCGTAATCTGCCTGCCTGGAACGAAGTTGGCTTGATAGGGCCCAATCAATTTACTTAGGGCAGATTGCAATCTTGATACCATCATCTCAGTTACAAGTTTATATGCGACATTGCATAGACCTATTGGACGAAACTGCTTAACCGAATCCGGATTGCCCACTTTGGGAATTAGAGATATTAATGTATCATTGCATCCTTGGTACAGCATGCCTTGCTCAAAGAAGTCCTTCGCAAACTTAGACAATGTCTCACCTACTATATTCCAGGTTTTCTGATAGAAGCCAGCCGTAAAGCCATCCGGCCCTGGTGATTTACATGGATCCATCTCAAATAATGCATACTTAACATCTTCTGGGCTAAATGTCTTATTGACCTCTGACCATTCTAAGCTAGAAAGACACGGGAAGGCCCCTTGAAAAAGCGGTTGATGGGGAACAGCTTGTTCGCTCGAGAATAGGCTCATGAAATAATTTTTGACATGGTCTCTAATTTAGGTATCATCCGTTAATAGCTGACCTCCATCATCTTTCAAAACTTTGATCTTAGCACTATTATTCTTAACTGATGTTGCTGCGTGATAAAAGCTCGTATTCCGGTCTCCTGACACTATCCAATCCTCTTTAGAATGTTGAAACCATATCAGCTCCTCCTAATAGAGTGTTTCCTCAAGCTCTAGTTGTAACTTCTTTTCAAGCTTTAGTAGATCCGTCCTTGGTTAATACGTCATATTCCGTTGTAGTCCACTAAATCTGGTCATCAAACGCTTCTTTCTCTGGAAAATGTTTCCAGAAGTAGTGAAATTCCAATTTGAAAGTGCCTCAGCCGTGGTCTGCAAATTGGTGAGTAAACCGGACTCCATATCCCATATTCCATGAACTAGAGCTTGAAAGGTAGCATGGGTTGCCCATGCCATATTAAATTTGAACTTCCCTCTTTTAGGTACTGCCTGGACCCTTCTGGTATTTAATAACAATGGGCAATGGTCAGAGCTCAGCATTGGAAGGTGAGTTACCACAGCGTCTGGAAATCTAATCTTCCAATCTAAACTTCCTAAGGCTCTATCAAGACGAGCCCCTTTAAAAGTTGATGTGTCGATCCCCCTCCTCCATGTAAATTTGGGACCCTTGTAGCCCAAGTCAACCAACCCCTCTCTGAAGATCCAATTGTTAAACTCGGCACATCTTGTTGAAGAGAAATTTTCTGGGTTGCTCACTTCGTCTCCCCCTATTACAGCATTGAAGTCCCCCACTGATAGCCATGGCAAACGTGGGTAGAAACTATGATACGACAAATCAGCAAAAACCTTCCTTCTCAAATTATGACAGGGACTCCCATATACTACAGTCAACAACCAAGGCCCCAATTCGCTGTTGTTAACCTGCACAGAAATATATTACGGGTTAGTTTAAATTATCTCAATGCTTAAAGCTTCTTTCCATAGAAACCAAATACCCCCCAAGAAGCCCATTGCCTCAACTCGAACCCATTCATCAAATCCAAAACTATTGCATATTCTCTTGGCTTGGTTGCCTGAAACCTTAGGTTCAAGCAAACACACCAAAGATGGACTGTACTCTCGACAAAACTGTTTAAGGCTGCGCTTAAACGATCTCGAAACCGCCCCTTGACGATTCCAAACGATAAATAACATCAAGAAAGTGAGAAAAACGAAGCGCTCAAGAGCGCGTGTGGCTTAGTGCTACCGGACCCTCCAAAATACCCCTATCTTCATGACTCTGCATTACCACATCCAGCGGTTGATTCAAGTCTGGAGGGACGTGCTCAATATCCGGAGGATCATCCATATATGCGTCTTCCAGCCCAGCCATGTGTGAGGATTCGGGATGGTCCTCCGCATGATAGACCACCACCCTTGTTATATTCCTCCCCCTATTACTGCCTCTAACCACTGTGTGTTCATCTTCTGCAGCAGCGCGATTCGGTAAGGGACCCCGGCCTTGCGGTCCTCTGGTGCCTCCACGCAACACTGCGACCAGTTGTCTTGTTGAATTAGCTTGGTTTCCGCTATCTTGTCCAAAAGCCTCCTCCAACCTTTGTTCATTTTGTAATGGCCCATTCTTCTGCCTGGTTCTAATTCTTGGTAAAGCCGGCGCTAGCTGTTGCACTGTCTCAGCTCTCTCGTGGCCTTCCTGGTTCTGTTCCATCCCAGAATCCTCCAGCCCATCCAGTGCAGCAAAACAGGACTGGACCCCAAAACCTTCACCTGCAGTCTGATTGGGTTTTGGAGTCGCGTAATTTCTATAACCTGGACTCCAGCACCTGGTCTGAACTCCTTTCTTGGGTTCCTTCTTTCTTTGCGCGTTACCAACATCCAAGCACCATAATTTTCTTTTGGCACCTGATTCACCTTGGCGTGGACCGCTGATGGTGCTGCATTCCCCTCTGTGGATTCCTTCATACCCTGACCTTCCTGGCCACATTGTTCCGATCTATGCCCATAACACCCACAGCTAAAGCAGATTAGATGTATCCCCTCATATTCTATAACCCACTCCATGAAATTTAGGACAAACTTCGAAAGTAGAGGTTTTGAAATATCAATTTCAACGCAGAACCTTGCAAATTTTCCTTTGGATGCAAGGTTGGTTGCAGTATCGATTTTGACCGGCCGGCCGATGGATTTACTGATCTTCTTGAGAAACTCCTCGTCGAAGTATTCAATAGGGATATCCGGGAACCGTATCTAAACTAGAATTTTCTTGGTTTTCTTGTTGTATGGACTAAAATTTGGCTCCCATTCCTGGACTACTGCATAGTGGTCCAAGATCATCCAAGGTCCTTCATTTTTTGCAAACTCATAGTCGCGTAGTGATTCGAATTTGGCTATGTAGTAATCTTGATTTAGCGCAATTAGGTTGAAGGGTGCCTCTGCTTTCCACATTTTCTGCAATCTCTGAAAAAGATACGAGTAGCTGACGGTTCTACCCAGGGCCTTGAGAATTAGGGATCGGCGCCACGGTCGCCGGAGCCTATTTTTCTCTTCCTTGGTGACTCGAATAATTGGGTATTTCGAGACGAACCCAGCCTCATCCATTTCATCATAGTCTGATATGGTTTCTGGAACGATTTGCGAATTTACCTCTTTCCGACCCCAAGCCTTGTTCGGGGTCGCATCAGGAGTCCTCCACTGGTCCGGCAACATTAACTCTTCTCCCACAGGAGTTTCCAGCACATCTTCTACAGATGAGTGCAGCGTAGGGGCTCCCAGTTGTTCACGCGTTCTTTTCGTTTTCTTGGTACTTCTTTCTAGCAAATCTTGGTCCTCCGGTGACCGATGAGTCGCCGCCGGTAAGGGCAAGTCAGAGAGAGAGTCGGTCGACATTCTCACTTTTTTACATGTTTATAGGTTAGTTTAGTTATATTATTTGATGTTGAACGACTAGCATCAAAATCCTTCGGGACTATCAAAGAAAAGTTTCTATAAAAAGAATAAAGAGCAATAACATACACACATTTTTTTAACAAACGAACGAAGTTTATTAACGGTGAACAGCCCGATGGGAGGCAAAGCCTCTAAGGTCATACAAAAAAGCCAGCCTAGCTTGAGCAGGCAAAGAATTAATGGAATTAAAGACCCTTGCAACTGGCGAATTTAGGCCCTCCGAAGCAAGAGCGTCAGCCACTTGATTGGCCTTCCCATACACATGCGTAATCGTGGAGCTCCAGGCCTGCAGACAAGAACAGATGTAGCGCACCACATGAGAGATCCTCCATGGTATCCTGGCCAACTCTGTCCCCGACAAAGTTGTGAGGACGGGAGAGTCCACTTCAACCGATGAAGGACTTCGAGCAAACACCGTGCACCAAAAAATAGCGCGTTGCAAGGACAAAGCATTGGCCTCTACCGCAGACGCGGCCTCAAGATGAAAGCAGGGACCCGCAATGAGCTGCCCACGAGACTCTCGCAAACACGCCCCTCCCACAGCCCTAGCAGCCCCATAGGCCGCATCAATATTAAGCTTGAGTCTGCTCGAAGGTGGTGTCATCCATTTAACCCAGATGGTAACCATGCTAGGCGGCATGTGGAACCTTCTCAAGAAGCCGGCTGTGAGGAGAAAATCATCTCCCGGCCCCGAACGACGAATGGTCCGAGTGGAGGCGACCAAGAAAAGATCCTGTTTGATGCGGCTGAGCGTATGGGAAACCGAGTGAGAGCCATCTCCGTAAACCCCCTGATTGTATGAGCACCAAAGATGCCAAAGAATGAGGCACAGCACAAGTTTAGCATACCAATCCATCGCCGAGCCCGGGGGCGCAAGCAACCATCAAGCATGGCATTCCGTGCCCAACGAGGATGCACCAGTTGTTGCACCAAAAATACCCCGGAAGTGACGCCATACTTGCTTAGAAAAACCGCACTGATATAGGCAGTGCTCCAATTCCGCCGATGCTTGATGACAGAGAGGGCAAATCGAGGGCAAGCAAACATTAAACCTCTGGATAACATCTAGGAAAGGAAGAAAGGCGCGAAGCAACCTCCACATAAACAAAGATACCTTGGACGGGATCCTTCCACCCCAAATGCACTTGGATGAAAGGCATGACGCTACCTTGTATCGCAGCACATCATGAGCTAATGATAGAGAGAACTCGCCGTAAGGATCGGGCGTCCAAATTACACCATCAGAGACAACCGTCGTGTTGTCTTCCACAAAGTCTCAGATTTGCTGCATCCGCTTCCAAGTGATTGAAGTATTTCGTCCACCAGCTGAGTATAGGGCATGCATGTAATCTCCCCAAAGCGAACTGCCCTGGAGGAAGCCGAATAAAAGTTTTGCAGAAAATGCTTGCTGCATTGTTCCAAGAGAACGGATGTCCAAACCACCCTCTTCTGTTGGGAAGCACAATCTGCGCCAAGCAGTCCAGTGACGCTTTGGCTTTCCATTTTCAGCGCCCCACAAAAAGGTAGCGAACTTAGACTCTAGAGCTGATTGAGTCTGTCGTGGTAACGGGACCGAAGTCATAGTAAATAGCCGTATTGTGCTCAGGACATGCCGGAGAAGAGTGAGTCTCCCTCCCGGGGATAACAATTTGCGTTGCCAACTGAGCAACTTATTATCAACTCTTTCCAATAAATGGTGATAGTAGAGTGGCCGGTTTCTGCCCTTAAAGAGGTTGACTCCCAGATGCCAAAACAGCAAGGTAGATTGTTGCATGCCCAGAATCCTTACATCTCGTTTGCCCGGCTATGAGTGCACCAGTTTGAAGCCACAAAGAAGCTTTTGTTATAATTTATTTTCTGCCGAGAGCCAGCTTGGTAGTCATTCAGGATATCTATCAGAGCTTTCAAGGACGATGATGTGCCATTTACGAAAATAACAATGTCGTCGGTGAATGCTAAGTGGTTGATCAACAAGAAGCTCGGGGCCGTGGAGTACAGTGTTAGCATAGCAACACCCATTTTCAGAATGAGAGACCGCGAGAGGGCCTCAGAAACTAGGATGAAAAAAAGCGGGGTCAGCGGATCACCTTGCTTGACGCCTCTTGAAGGTTGAAAGAACTCGCAGCTCTCGCCATTAACCAGGACTGAGAGTCGAGTGGCCGCCAAGTTGTTCATAATGAGATTGGCAAACAAATCCGGGAAGCCAAACTTCATCAGAACCTCCCGAAGAAAAGGCCAGGATACCCTGTCAAAGGCCTTCATCATATCCAGCTTGATAATGACATTAGAGCCCCGACATTTCTTGTCGATAAACTGTAGCAATTCAAAAGCAAGAAAAATGTTATCCTGGATACTGCGCCCTGCCACAAAGCCCGATTGCTCCCTGGAAATCAAATTCGGCAAGATAGAACACAACCTGGTGGCTTGTAATCTTGTGAGAACCTTACTGATAAAGGTGAACAAGCATATAGGCCTGTAATCTGCAAAAGAGTCCGGGTGGGTCTTCTTCGGGATCAACACAATTTGCGCACTTGCCATTGCCCGGGGAACAGGAACCCCTAGTAGGAAGTCTTGCACGGCCCCGAAGACATTATCCTTCACAATATCCCAACAGTGACGAAAGAACATCCCCGAGAAACCGTCTGGCCCAGCTACACTATCAGGATCTAGTTTCCAAACGGCATCGTTAACCTCTTCATGCGAGAGTGACACCATGAGAGAGTCTGCATCTTGAGGGCTCAAGATCGTATTCAGACACTGGAGCAAATTGGTCGTCCCCTGATTATCCTGAACCGGTAATAGGTCGGTGAAAAATTTGACAGCTTCCTCTTTGATTTCATCCTGCGTGATTAATAACTGACCTGAAGCATCTCTCACAGAAGAGATTCATTGCCTCCGATGTCTGTCCTTCACTACTGAGTGAAAATATTTTGTATTGGCATCACCCTCTCGCAACCACTTCACTCGGGCCTTTTGCTTCCAGAAGCACTCTTCTTGCTTGAGAACTAGCAAAAGATGTGCCTACAGGGCATGGAGAGCTAGACGGTTATCCCTGGTCGAATTGGCAGTATGCCTGAATTCGGCTTCAGCAACCCGTATTTCCAAATCTTTTACCCGGCCGAAGACGTTCCCAAAGATGTCTTTGTTCCAAGCTTTTAAGGACTCCTTGAGGCGCTTTAGCTTAAACATACACACATTTTTTAATTAGTAAGTTTCGATTTCAATGGTGAGTTGGGATCATTTCTTCAATGGTGAAGTGTTATCTTTGTTCAAGTATGTAAAGCAAGCGACAAATACGATATATTTATTAAAAAAAACTTTTTTAACTTGACACCAACAAGGATATTATGTAATTGAATAAGTTTTATACTTTCCTATTCTCCTTGGAAAAATAATCCTACCATTTATAGGTCAAATTTAACTTTTTTAAGTCGATTAAAAACTTCACCAAGGGCCAAGACTTTGTGGTCTAATGGCACCAAAGTTGGGCTCTCATATAGGAGGTTGTGGGTTTGAACTTCAGTGGAAGTGGCATTGACTCTTTGTGATTCATTAGGTTGAGAAATTTATAACACCTCTTTGTGCTTCATTATTAGATTGAGATTGTATTAGAGTCAGTATCATTCAAAAAAAAAAAAAAAGACTTCACCAAAGGTAGAAACCATTTTCTCACATATGTAATTGCTCTCTTTTTTGGAGTTTTATTTTTATCCTCTCTTCGGATATATCCTATTGTTGTTCATCATTATCCTCTATCTTTCCTATTATTTATAGGGACTCTAATTTTGTTGTATTGATGTTGTCTTCTAAGAACAACCCCAATAGGTAATTCATGCTAAGCTTTTGAAATAGTAAAGTTTTCACGGTTAAGCTTTTGACAAATGGGAGGTGGGGATTTTAGCAATTTTTTTCTCCTGCAAGTTAAGAAACATTTTCATTTTTTTTAAAAAAAAAGAAAAGGAAGGGAACAGAGAAACGTGTGATTACATGGGCCTGCCACTTTCAAATGTCAATGAAAAATACTTGGTGTATTCTCATTTTATACTCCTTATTTTTATTTCCTCTTACATGTTATTTATGTAGACATTTTTTCTGTGGACGCATATGATGAAAATGACCAATCTTAGTTTGCCACCTCAGGGAGTATAAATAAGAGAGTAGAATTTGAGAGTAAGCATGGTAGAACTCAATGTCAATTGAAGATTTGTTTTTTTTTTTTTTTTTTTTTTTTTTTTTTTTTCACAAAATCATGTTTGCCGTTGTGGCCAGCTTTTTTTTTTTTCTTCTAATTTTTAATTTTTAATTTTTATCTGAGAAAAATTCAATTTTGGTCACATAACTATAGGGACTTTGTTAATTCAGCACCTGACTTTCAAAAGTGTCAATTTAGTACCTTGACTATATAATTTTTGTAAATTTTAATCACTCCGACCAAATTTCGCTGAAAAATATTAATGATTAAAAAATTGAGGATATTTTAGTCATTTCACCCCTCTTCTATTCTTCTCCCACAATTCATCCTCTTCCACAGGCGCCACCAAGCCATCGCCGCTTCTCTCATTCTCCGCCACAACTATCGGAGCAACCTCTATCCCTCCACCGCCCTTTCCTCTTCGACATTCAGTATCCAGTAGGGATGGCAATGTGCCCCATCCCTATTGGGTATCCCCACCGCCGTCGGGGATGGGGACAGGGACGGGGATACCCATCCCCGCCCTGTCCCCGAATTATATATATATATATATATATATATATATATATATATATATATATATATATATATATATATAATTAGATTATTACAATTTAGAATTAAGAGATTTCAATTTGTATCCTGTTATGTCTGTATCCCAATGTCTCTCATAAAGTAGTCATAAGAGATTTCAATTTGCTTGCAGTGTACTATACTGTAAATTATTTATACTGTATCATTAATTTTGATAATCTCAAACTAGTGTTATGATAAATAATCTTACTCACTTGATTATCATATGATTCTAGACAATACAAAATAAATGGTAAAATATTAAATAAGATGATACAAAGCAGTGATATTATCTTGAAATCCTTTTTTGACTATGAATTGACCAAGGATGGGGATTCCCCGTCCCCGCCAAAATTCTCCGCGGAGACGGGAACAGGGAATTTTTTCAATTCCCCACTGGGTACGGGAATGGGGACGAGGATGGGGTCGGGGTAGCGAGGACGGGGACGGGGAGTATACTCCCCTCTCCCGCCCCGCCCCGTTGTCATCCCTAGTATCCAGACTGCCGCATACGGCAAGTCCTTTTTCGCACTCCATCCTGGTGGCCATCTGAAAAACCTAAGGAGCTTTCCGTCGATAATCACCTAGCCTTTGGCCAAAATTCGGTCGCATTCCTTCTCCTCCGGAAACCTAATCAGTATATTTTTAGCATTGAGCAGTCCAATTTGCCATCACTCTCTACTAATTTCCTCCATTCATCTCTCCTAAATCTCACTATCGGCCGATCTTGCTTCGTCGCAAATCGCAATTGATCGCTCCACCAGCACTATCGTATCGTACTCTGTGTTTTATTTTGATTTCTCTTATTTGGAATTGCTGTTGTCTGCTCTTGATTCGACTGATTCTTAGTCGTATTTGCTTATCGATCACGTCTGTTTCCCCTCACAGCATCCGCAAAAGATTTCAAGAGAGACTCAAGCAATCTACAACCTGGATTTACCGCATCGTAAATCTCCTCTGCCTCCGTGCCTTGATTCTGGCCATTCTGAGCACTCGGAGTAGATTCTGGTTTCTCAATCCTATTAGTTGCAGCATAATCCAGGAAATTACGAATTTCTGGAAAAAAAGTCCGTCTCCTGGACCACCGTCGCCTTCCGGCAACCATGCCACCGGCTATTTCTATCTTCTCCGACGAATTTCTAAAGATCCGATGAAGAAATGGGGAGAAAAAAATAATACATGCAAAAAAGAAATACCCTCAATTTTTTAACCATTAATATTTTTCGGCCAAATTTAGTCGGCAATTTGGCTGGAGTGACCAAAATTGATAAGAATTGCATCGTCAAGGTACTAAATTGACACTTTTGAAAGTGAAATTAACAAAACCCCTATAATCATGTGACTAAAATTGAAATTTACTCTTTTTATCTTAACTTTTTAACTTTTTTGTTTTAATTTTTTAATTTTTAATTAGTAATTTATTTTTATTTAATTTTTTAAGTAATTATTGTTAGTAAATTTATAATTATTAAATTTTGGATCCAGTTACAGGGAGTAAAATACTTCACCAAAATCATATAACGTGACTATAAATATATATATTTTTAATGTGGGATGTTACCGATCAATTTATGATCGGCAATTAATAAAAAGAGTTTTTTATTTGTCAATCACGTCATACGATTCTTCTCATAAACCTCCCTTGACTGTGTTCTTACTTGCATTGTGTGTGAAAAAATGCCTTCTAGCAACACATTTTTAAGCTTTTTAGAAAATGTGGTGCTTTTGCCTGCATGAACTTAGCTTACTTGTTCAGTAGGTAATATTTAGGGCAAAAGACCAAGATAACTTACTGATTCCGTAAATAATATTTAGAATAAGTGACCAAGGTTAGAAACTCAACAATAAAGGTGTAAATGACCCGAGCTGAGCTTGAGCTCAGCTCGTGAACTTTTGAGCAGTTCGAGCTTGGCTCGACTGTTCAAACTTAAACTTGAGCTCGAGTCAAAGTTTGACTCAAAATGGCTCGAATTTGAACTCAAGCTTAAGTAAGGTTGCTCTGAATTTTATGCTCGAGTTCCTCCTATTTAACTTCATGTTTTCATTAATAATAAAAATTGTTGCACTTGTACCCATATATAAATAATAATTTAAAATTTTAAAAAATTCAAAAGGCCGAACTTCAATGTTCAAAGCACTCAAAACAAGTTCACAACTTCACATCAAACTACAAGTCAACAACACTGCAATAGTGGTTCTTCATTCCTTGCACATTTCAAGATATTTCTTCCGGGATAAGCAGTTCAAAACAATATCTGTTCAATTTGCAAAAAAAATATGCATAATATGCATAATAATCAGACATGTTATGTGACAATACATTTACACAATTTAAGAAATTCAAAACTAAAAGATAAGTCAAGAATATTAAATTAAAAAAAAATATGTAACTTACTTTCATGAATTGGATATCGGAAGAAAAATTTTTTAGTATGATTTCTCTTTCTGAAAAAAGAAAAAAGATAAATAAGTATGTAATTAAAAACATAATGTATCATTTAACATAAAAGTTACCTTACTTTAGTTTTAGTAACTCCGTGTATATGTCGAAGCCAATCACTACCACAAAGTAAAGCTTGTGCCGTTTCAGGCAACAATGATGCATGATAAGAATCAATTATCCTTGCCCCAGCGCTAAACGTTGCTTCTGAAGCCACGGTGCTAAGAGGTATAGCTAAAATATCTGCTGCCATTTTTGACAATATTGGATAATGCATTCTATTCATCTTCCACCAGTCTAAACAAGAAAAGTTGCTAGGAACCTCATTTGTCTTAAGACGTCGACTTTCTAGATAGTCTACTAGCTCCGATCTTTTAGGCTTTGAAGCTTCAACTTGTGCACAATATGCATCAAATTCATCCCAAGTATATATAGAACTTTGATGGCTAACTTGACTTCCAAAAGTGTTAGAAGAACCTGGATTTTCATAATTGTTTTTGTTCATTGATTCAACAACATACTCTTCATAAAGAATATTGATGATCTCCTTCACTTTTGCTATATTCTCCTTAGCTTCATCATTAGAATAAAGTCTAGAGAAACAAAATTCAACTCCAAGCATTTTCTTTGTTGGATCAAAGACAACAGCTATAGCCATCAACAAATTACACTCTCCCAAATATTTATCAAACTTCATCTTCATTCTCCTAACCAAATTCCTAATAAAGGAATCTTCATCATCTACATGACTATCCAATGCTGATTTGATTTTTTGAACTTCATGAAGAAACAAATTTGAAGTAGGGTACTCACAACCTGAAACAAATTTGAATTCAGATACTCACAAGTCACAACCTAAACCAAATTTAAAAAACAAGTTAAAAAAAAAAACCTGAAATAATGTGAGTAGCTGTCCAGAAAGTCTCTAAAATTGAGCAAAGTTTGGCAACTTTATCCCAATCATCTTCCAATGGACAGCGGTCAAAGAATGGATCACGATCTTTTAGCATCTTAAAAGCTTCTTTGAACTTGAGTGCACAACTTAACATCTCAAAAGTCAAATTCCATCTAGTTTTACAATCACAAATCAATTTCCTATCTTTCAATTGCAATTGTTGCACACAGTCTGCAAATTGTATACGCCTGGCCTCCGACCGGTTCACATATTCCACACTATCTCTAACATCACTAATGGCGTGTTGAATCTCATCTAATCCATATTGAACACACAAGTTCAAAATGTGCGCACAACAACGAACATGAAATAAACGTCCCCCACATACCAAACTTATTGACCTTTGAAGTATATCCTTCATGTACCGAATAGCAGAATCATTACTTGAAGCATTATCAACTGTAATTGTAAAAACTTTTTTTTCAATGCCCCACTCTTTCATGCATCTAAATATAGCATCAGAAATCTGAATATCTCCCATCGGTGGTGGAATGTTAATGAAACTTAAAACTCTCTTCTGCAACCTCTAAGAAAAATCAATCCAGTGCCCAGTAACAACCATATACTCAATCTTCTGATTTTTTGATTTCCAACAATCTATTGTCAAACTTACTTTACTAACACATTTAAGATTGTTCTTCAACTTCTTCTTTTCAATCTCATAAACCTTTAAACAATCTGATTTGCTTGTGTTTCTACTAATATTTTTCCACTCGGGCATTCCACTTTTCATCATGAGGTTAAATCCTACTTCCTCCAAAATGGTAAATGGATGTTCATGCATCATGATCCAATGAGCAGCAGACTCCCTCATTAGTTCCATGTCACCTGAGGTCTTTCTTCTCTTGTAAGTTTGAAACTCTTGTTGTTTTTCTATTTCTTCATTTTGTTGTGTGTCATGACCATCTGAATGTAATTCTACGCTTTCAAATCCTTCATTTTGTTCTTGCACTTCATTATTAGTTTCATTGCTTTCACCAACCACACTACTTGAAGTGTATGAATTTTGCGAGATAGATGAATTCTCTGTAGACATGACTAATGAAAAACAATAACGAAATCAGTTAGTCAACCCAACATAATCATACCTAACAACCATAACATATTAATCATCATCCTAGTATGGTTCCTACCCTATGTTAATCCATTGTGAATGCAATATCCAAAATGAAACAAATTAGCATATTGCAAATTATGAATTGGAGCCTTTTGAACTGGATCAATATCATAAATCAAATTCATTAATTTTTATATTTTATGATGACAATGCAGCAAATATTATGTTCATATACTGTTGGACATTTCTTTCCCCTGATATCCTTAGCATCTTCTCTTGTATTGTTTGCAATGCAATTTTGATGCAAAAATTTGTATTTTGATGCCTATGTTGGAAAGATTAGGACATTTGTTTTTCCAAATAGTTTTCAGCATCTTGAAGATTGCTCTTCTTTCCTAACACTTACTAAGTGCTTAAAAGTTCTCAATCTTTCCAAACAAATACAATTGCTGATTTCTGTTATAAATAAATTGGACATAAACCTGAAGTTTAGTTCAAGGCAAGTGTTGACCTCAGGTGAATTGTCAAAATGTTAAGTGCAAAAACCATGTCCTAATCATACTGGGTATTATAATCCAACTATGATTAGGATTAACAAACCTATTCATACACAAGCTAAGGATATCTGATCCTATAAAAGAAGTCACTCTCAATCACAAGAACTTACGCTTTCAACACCTAACTGTGAGCACGAGAGTCATTGAGAAGAGATACCAAAATTCCCTTGAAAAGTAGTACAAGTGTTTAGGTTACAATAATTTGATAGGATATCATATTGTGTAATCCCCGTTCCTTAAACCAAGTGTACTTTAAATATCAAGCTTTTAGTGGATTTAGGCAAATTCTCAATTCGAGAAGTGCCTCGTAGTTTAGGGTTGTTTGCCCGAACTGCGTTATAAGTTTATTGTGTCACATCTCCAGTTTCAACATACACGAATCCATCATGTATCTTAATTTCAATTGGTATCAAAGCAGGTCTGCTCAAGTTATTAGCAGGATCCAAATGGAGTTCCCAAGAGAAGGTCTTTCAAACAATAGACCACCGGCTCTACTTGGCACAAACTTCTCCTACTGGAAAGCTCGAATGCAGATATACATTCTAGCACAAGGAGAAGGCGTCTAGAATGCAATAGAAAACGAATGGAAAACTCCAGTCGATGACAAAGGAAATACAAAACCTAGAGTTGACTGGAGTGAAGAAGAAAGAACAGAATATGACTTTAACTCAAAAGCTATGAATGCAATATATGGAGCGGTAAGCGAAGACACATTTAAGCTAATCGCATCAACTCGCATAGCCAAAATTGCATGGGGTATATTGTGCGATCATCATGAGGGAAACACAACTGTAAGACAATCTAAGCTTCAGATGATACAAACTGAGTTTGAAAACCTGAAAATGGAGGAGGAAGAAAACATCACCCAATTCAGTGCCAGAGTTTTAAGCATATCCGGAGATGCATTCAACCTAGGCGAACCTATACCCGAACATAGAATCGTCAAAAAGGTACTCCGTTCACTACCTGGGAGATTCCAAATGAAGGTCACCGCTATCCAAGAAAATAAAGATCTGAACACATACAAACTTAGTGACCTAATAGGAAATCTTCAAACCTATGAACTTGAGATGTTACAAAGCCAGAAAAACAATGGTAAAGGAATAGCACTACAATCCAGAAAAGAAGAGAACTCAGAAACTGATTCAGAAACCTTGGAGCAGTCAATCGCCCTATTGACAAAGAATTTTAACCGAGTTCTCAAAAAGTTTAACAAGTCCAGGAATAAAAATTTTCAAAACAGCCAAGGAAATTCTACGAATCAAAAACCATCCAATCCAAAGAGAAGAGATAATACAATTACGGAAGGAATACAGTGCTATGAGTGCAAAGGCTTTGGACACATTCAATCAGAATGCGCCACATACTTGAAAAGGAAAAATAAAACATATATAACAACTCTGAGTGATGACTCAGATAGTGAAGAAGATGATAACAACACGAACTTCGTAGCCTTTACTGCTAGCCATGAAGACAACAAAAGCGATGACATGCAAGAGTTACTAGAGGCATACACTCAACTAAATGCCAAATGGGAGCAAATCATCAAGAAAAATTAGGAACTCATGGAAGATAATCACTATTTAAAGAATGAAAAAGAGCGAGTAGAGAAACAATACAAAGAAACCCAGAACGAACTACTAGACCTCAAGAACAGAGAAACAAAACTGCTACAAGAAATTAAGGAGCTTACCGAAAGACCCGGGACTCCAAGTACGGACACCAGTGAGAATAACCAATCTGAAATACAGGAAGTGTCGCAACAGCACTTCCGACATCGAAGAAGAATAAGGTGCTACTATTGTCACAAACTAAGACACATCAAAGCACATTGTTACAAAAGACAAAATGACTGTTACTACAGACAAAACAACCGAGTATGGCTACCACACAACAGAAATAATAGCAAGAAAGTCTGGGTAAGAAAAGACCAAAATGTCGCATACACTTCCAAAACAAACAAGGAGCAAGATATATGGTATTTTGACAGTGGATGTTCCAGGCATATGACTGGAAATCCAGAAAATTTAGAGAACATACACTATAAAGATGAAGGATATGTTACCTTTGGAGATGGAGGAAAAGGAAAAATTATTGCAAATGGAATCCTGAATGTACACGGACTGCCAAAACTGTCAAAAGTCTTCTTAGTACAAGGGTTAAAAGCAAACCTGATTAGCATAAGTCAACTATGTGAAGATGAACTTAAAGTGGAATTCACAAAAGATAGCTGCAATGTTCTCAATCATAATCATGAATGTGTTATGATCGGAAGAAAATCCACAAATAAATGCTACATATGGGACGGTGATCTATCTTGCCTACAGACAACCATCAATCAAACACAACTATGGCACCAACGGATGGGTCACATAAACTTTCATGACATGAAGAAGGGTTTAAAGAAGGGAGTCTATCGAGGAGTTCCAACACTTGACATAGATGAAAACAAAAAATGTGATGCATGCCTTGAAAACAAAATAACCCGAATAGTCCATAAGAAGACCTCAGGAATATACACTTCTAGAATACTAGAACTACTTCACATGGACTTGTTTGGACCAACTCAGACAGAAAGCATAGGAGGAAAAAGGTATGTCTATGTAACAGTTGATGACTACTCACGATTCACGTGGGTAAACTTTCTTAAAGAAAAATATGAAGCATTTACAACATTCAAGACTCTCATTATCAAAATTCAGAATGAAAAGGATGGAAGAATAGGAAAAATCATTCGCCTAAGAAGTGACCATGGAAGGGAATTCGAGAATTCAAAATTCAAGGAATACTGCATAGAAAATGGAATCCATCATGAATTCTCCGCACCAAAAACACCCCAACAAAATGGGGTAGTTGAACGAAAGAATCGAACCATCCAAGAAATGGCAAGAGTCCTCTTAAATCACAAAAGACTTCCATCAAAATTCTGGGCAGAAGCAGTTAACACAACATGTTACTTGATAAACCGAGTATTCATTCGAAAAGAAACTAACATGACACCATATCAAATCTGGAAAGGAAGAACACCAAATTTAAAACACACACATGTGTTTGGAAGCAAATGTTATATTCTAAAAGATAGAGAACCATTGGGAAAGTTTGATATCAAAGGAGATGAAGGGATCTTCTTAGGATACTCCTCAAACAGCAGGGCATATCGAGTATATAACCTTAGGACAGACACTGTCATGGAGTCTATCAATGTGGTGGTCAATGACACAACAGAAGATTCCCCCACAAATGATGAAGAGATAACTGTTGTTGAAACAACAGTTCCAACATCGCATAACCAGAATTCTAAATCAGAATCATTAGAAAAAGAAGAAGTTGTAGATCCTGAAGAAAAGATAGAAATCCTCACCACTGATGAGACCAGGGTACAGAAAAATCATCCAATAGAAAACATTATAGGAGGACTAAATGAAGGAATTAGAACTAGAGGAAAGAAACGAGACTATCAAAAAATGGAAGAAGGAGACTATGACTACTGCTACACCTCAAAAATTGAACCCAAAAACATTACGGAAGCATTAAAAGATGAATTTTGGGTAGGAGCCATGCATGAGGAATTACAACAGTTTGAAAGAAACAACGTTTGGCAGTTAGTCACTAAACCAGAGAATGCCAATATCATAGGGACAAAATGGATCTACAAAAATAAAACAGACGAACCAGGGAACGTTATACGAAACAAAGCCCGACTAGTAGCACAAGGATACACCCAAGTTGAAGGGACAGATTTTGAGGAAACATTCGCTCCAGTGGCCAGGATTGAATCAATCCGGCTTCTCATAGCAGTAGCCTGCATTCTCAAGATAAAACTCTACCAAATGGACGTAAAGACGGCATTCTTAAATGGATGTCTAAAAGAAGAGGTCTATGTTGCCCAACCAAAAGGGTTTGAAGACCCCCATTTTCCACAAAGTGTTTATAAACTCAACAAGGCACTGTATGGTCTAAAACAAGCACCACGAGCATGGTACGAACGTCTCACAGAGTTTCTAATCAAAACGGGATACAGAAGAGGTAGCGTGGACAAAACTCTGTTCGTCAAACACTATGGCCAAGACATAGTAATTGCCCAAATCTATGTTGATGACATAGTATTTGGATCAACACTTGAGAAGCACAAAAATCAATTCATCACCAACATGGAAGGAGAATTTGAGATGAGCATGGTTGGAGAACTAACCTATTTCCTAGGTCTACAAATCAAACAACAAGACAGTGGGACCTTCATATCACAAAGCAAATATGCAAAAAACCTAGTTAAGAGGTTCGGACTAGAAGAAAGTAAAGTTGTCAGAACACCAGTTCCAACAACAGAAAGAATCACAAAAGACATAGAGGGTAAACAAGTTGAGCAAACCCTATATCGAAGTATGCTAGGAGGACTACTCTATCTAACTGCTAGTAGACCAGATCTAAGCTTTGGAGTAGGAATATGCGCAAGATATCAAGCAAATCCTACTGAACAACATTTAAAAGCAGTAAAAAGAGTCATTAAATACGTTAAAGGAACCACCGAATTAGGATTATGGTATTCCTTTGATACCAATCACCATCTATCAGCTTATTGTGATGCCGATTGGGCAGGAAACCTAGATGACAGAAAAAGCACCTCAGGAGGTTGTTTCTTTCTAGGAACGAATCTCGTATCTTGGATAAGCAAAAAACAAAGCTCTATATCATTGTCAACAGCCGAGGCAGAATACATTGCAGCCGGGAGCTGCTGTACACAGTTACTTTGGATGAAACAAATGCTAGAAGATTATGGAATACATCAAACAACTATGACCATACACTGTGATAACAAAAGTGCAATAGACATCTCCAAAAATCCAGTGCAACACTCAAGAACAAAACACATCGACATCAGACATCATTTCGTAAGAGAATTAGTAGAAAACAAAATTATCAATCTCACACATATCAACACAGAAAATCAACTTGCAGATATACTAACAAAGGCACTTGATGGGAATAGATACGCTAAACTAAGAGTCGAAATAGGACTGTGCACATTGTGATCAAACACATGGGCAAGTCATTCTTTATATAGATATTCATATATATATATTTAAAAAAAAAAGGGTCCATACCATATTCCGGCCTAGCAATACTCAGTTTACCAAGCCCATTGGAGACAAAAAGGCCCAACATAAGTTGTCAGCAGCTTAATTCACAACCCGGTCCATTTTCAGACAATCCCCAAATCACTCTTCTCACACAATCGATTAATCACCCACGATCATCTTCCACATCTCACATACAAAGCAAAAATGGTGCGGACAAGAAACCAAAGGCAAGGGAAGATACCCCGGAAAGGAACAGCTCAATAGTTCGCCGGCACCGGAGTTCCATCCAACCCGGTACGCATTGAAGAAGAAGAAGCCTCCACCGTCATCATGGACCCGGTCCCCATCTCACAAGTACCGTTCGAAGAAATCCAAGAAATTCGAAACCCTAGTCCAGGTAATCTTACAATAGATTTACATGGAGATTTCACAATTTCTTCACCCACTATGGATGAAACTAGAGACAATGTTCATTGTACTCACGAAGAGGAAGAAAATCCCAATGTTGAACCCTCACCTCCACACCACCCTCTGTCCGACCGAGAACAGAGGAGAAGGAAACGATCTGACCCCTACGAAGGGGCAGATCCTAGAGCAAAGAGGCCTAATGATTTTCCAGTTTCGGCTAGACCCCCCCCCCCCCCCCCCCGAGGAACCCCCAACATACCTCCTCCAAGAAAAGACAATACTAAGAAATAGAAAGAAAAAAACACAGAGGAAGAAGATGAATGGATACCTGATGACACAGAATTAGTAACAAAACCCACAGAAGGAAAAAGAAGGAAACTAACTGCCAAGGAGAAAGGGAAACAAAAGATTATTAGTTGTGATGACCTGTCAAAACTGCCAAAGCCCTATAGTCCAAAATTTCTGACTAGGGAAAATTCCAAAGGATGGAATAAACTTGTGGAGAAAAGCATCATCAATCAGAAACTTCTAGAACTAGAAAAGCTGGAAAATCATGAACAAATATCTGATGCCCTAACCAAAAATCAACTTCTAGGGTCAGTCATGAATATATACCCCTATGAGGAGCAAGCTATCAAGGAATTTTATAGTAACCTTACCAAAGCTACAACAAATCCCACTGATCCAATGTTTGGAAAAATCTATCTAAGAGGAAAATTCTATGTGTTCAGTCCTGAAATCATCAATGAACACCTAGGAACACCTTCAGGGGGCTAAAATATTCAACTAGAAAGTGAGCAGGTAGCCAGTGAACTTACAGCCGGAAATGTGAGTTTTGATAAAAACAAAATCAAAGCTGCATCCCTAACTTGCAAGTATGCTATACTACAGAAGATTGCTCTCGCCAATTGGATGCTATCACGACATGAGTCTACAGTCAAATGGAGCCTAGCAGAACTACTCTACAAAATAGGGAAGGGGATCAAAATCAACCTTGGAGCTATTATTCACTCACAGATTGTACACTATGCAGAAAATAGAGACTCAAAAGCCCTACTAATCTTTCCGAATCTCATCAACTCCATTCTAGCCAAGCAAGGGTTAAAATCGCAAGGAACAAAAGTTCAAGTCAAAACCTTGAACACAACCATTAAACTAAAGAGAGGAACACACCAAAACGACCTCAAAACCTCAGTTCCAGCAGATAATCCAACAGATCAACAAACACTAGTCAGATACTTCGAAAAAAGGTTAAAAGAACTAGATGATTCAGAAAAACAATTACTACGAAAACACATGGGGATCAAAGAAGAAAGAGCAGAGATACTACAATGGTTAACAGCCCTAAAAGCAGGTAATGAAGATGATAATCAAGAAGTTGAAGAAGGAGACAGTGGCAGTCATGGCCAAGAAGAAGAAGAAGAAAATGAAGAAGAAGACCAAGAAGATAATGAAGAAAATGGCCAAGAAAATGAAGAAGAAAGTAGTGAAAAATCAGCCTGAACATTCTCAAACGTTTAGCAAAAAGGGGGAGAAAAATTGTGGATGTTTTGATCTGTTCTTGACACTCTCAAGATTTCAGGTGTTCTGTTTTGATGCAAACAGTCGTGGATATTTTTGATCTGTTCTTGACACTCTCAAGATTTCAGGTGTTCTTTGATGAAAACTGTTTTGACCTGTTCACAGTTTCTGTTTTGATGAAATCTGTTTTGATCTACTCTTGACACTCTCAAGGTTCTGCTCTTGATGTCTTGATCCATCTGAAAAATTATGGATGTTTTGATATGTTCTTGACACTTTCAGGTGTTCTGTTTTAAACAGATTTCAGGTGTTCTAATGCAAACAGTTTTTGATCATTTTTGGCACTCTCTAGGTTCTGTGTTGATGCCATGATCCATCTACTATAACTTCAGATGGTGGATACTTTGATGTTTTGATCCATCTGGAATGAACCATATTTATGGATGTTTAGATTACCCTAGAGTCAACTATAGCTTCAACTCTGATCTAGGGAGATGACAAGAAAAATGACACATCAAGACAAGGATCAAACTAAGGGGGAGACAACAAGTCAAGAACCAAGTCTAAGGGATCTAGGTTTTTGCAAAAGTTTGACAAAGGGGGAGAGTGTTGACCTCAAGTGAATTGTCAAAATGTTAAGTGCAAAAACCATGTCCTAATCATACTGGGTATTATAATCCAACTATGATTAGGATTAACAAACCTATTCATACACAAGCTAAGGATATCTGATCCTATAAAAGAAGTCACTCTCAATCACAAGAACTTACGCTTTCAACACCTAACTGTGAGCACGAGAGTCATTGAGAAGAGATACCAAAATTCCCTTGAAAAGTAGTACAAGTGTTTAGGTTACAATAATTTGATAGGATATCATATTGTGTAATCCCCGTTCCTTAAACCAAGTGTACTTTAAATATCAAGCTTTTAGTGGATTTAGGAAAATTCTCAATTCGAGAAGTGCCTCGCAGTTTAGGGTTGTTTGCCCGAACTGCATTATAATTTTATTGTGTCACATCTCCAGTTTCAACATACACGAATCCATCATCTATCTTAATTTCAGCAAGGAAGAGTAAATGTAGAAATTGATTGATTTACTTACCCCCTACATGAACAATGGGAACCAAATGAAGATTAGTCAGGCTTCTTTCTCTACAGATTGCATATGTAATCAGATATTGCAGATAAAAGATTTGCAAGGTATTACTTTTCCCTTTTTACAGAATCACATCAAACAGAAGGCAATTTCACAGGAAAAAAATGATTTTTAAAAAAAATGAAAGTGAAGATAACAGCAATGGCCAGACACCATCTTAAAAGGGAAAAAGTTAGAAAACAAGAGAATTTACTCTTATTGCTCCTCAAAGCTCAAACAATAGAATTACGCAGAAGAGACCAAAAACAACCTCTTGCACCTCCAACAGTGCAATGAGAATGGAACGAAACCAAAAAGACCAAAAAAAAAACACAGGCTTTGGCAACTTCTTCCGGCATCCTCAACAGGTGAATACATTATGTTCTTTGAGGAACAAACAAACACTACACTCTCTGTGTTTACAAAAAAATAAACACAGGATAGATAATAACAGATACTAAAATTTGAAAAAATAAAAATAAAAACAAAAACAAAACAAATCCATGAAATATACCAGAGTAATCCAGGAGGCGCTACCTTGGTTCATTGGGAGGCTAAGTTCAGAGTCAGCAATTTCGTCATCGGCAGGGGCTGAGGCGGAGACCGGGCAGCAGCTTCGTCGTCGGCAAGGGCGGAGGCGGAGACCGGAGAGGAGACGCTGAGTCTTCTGGTGTCGTCGGCAGCAGCTTCGTCGTCGGCAGCAGCTTTGTGGTCGGAACTCGGCAGTTGTCGTCTTCGTCTGAGTTGGGGCTTGGAGAAACGATAGAAGGGCAGAGAATTAGGGATTAGGTATTTGGGGCTGGGGTTTGAAATTTAATTTTAAATTATTAAAGGATTAAAGGATTTTAGTTTGAGTTAATTCCAGTCATGGTCCTCCGACTATTGTAATTTTTCAAAATTAGTCCTTGTCTTTTAATTTGGACAGAATAGACCCTTAACTATTAAATTTGTTCCAGTATTGGTCTTTCCGTCAACCTTCAGTTAGTTAGGTGTTAGTGTATGGGTTAAAATGGTCATTTCATTAGCTTCTTTCTTCTTCCTCATTTCCTTAGCACTACCGGCGAATGTGCAGAAAATTATAGAAGAATGACTGTGAGTGCCAAAATGAAAAACAGAGCAATGCAACATCTCATCTCTCCGCCTTTCATCCACCAAAGCCCACCGCTGCGCCCGTTTTCACACTCATCACCTCTGCTCAAATATCTTCTCTCTCGCCGGAAACAATATGGAGACTGTCATTTCACTCTCCATCTTCACCCACTTCCTTTTCTCCTATCTACTTCTATTGTTTCCGACCACGTCCCTCTATTTCTCTACCTTCCAACCTCCCCGCCACAATTACCGTTCTTCGCCCAATTTCATCTCTTTCCGCGCCTAAACTTCCTATACTCAAACATAAACCGCTTATTTCCACCCTTTCCAAGCCAATTTCGAAAGGCCCATCACTTGCCACGTGTTTCTCATCCTCCGGGGATAACATCTCCACCACCACTGAGCCAAAGCGGGAGCCGCAAGGCGCAAAGATTATTCCTTTGATTATTTCTGTTTCTGTTGGGCTTCTGGTTCTATTTGTCATCCCAAAACCTACCGAAGTTTCTGCTCAGGCATGGCAATTACTTGTCATCTTCCCCTCCACCATCGCTGGTCTGGTTCTCAGTTCATTGCTAGTCGGGGGGATGGGAAGACCATCGTGATAGAGCATTGCAAGCAGTGCAACTCGTTCAAGACTCGGGCTTTGACGGTGAAGGAGGGGATGGAGAAAGGCTTCGCCGACGTGAACGTGGTGGTCAACCCGGAAAAGCCCTGGCGGGGATGCTTCGAGATCCGCGGAGAAAATGGGGAGAAGTTCACCAGCCTTCTGAATATGAAGAGACCATTTGCACCCATGAAAGCCCTCAACATAGATAAGATTGTCTCCGACATCGTTGAGAAAATCAAATGATTAAACCCCCCCCCCCCCCCACACACACACACACTCTCTCTCTCTCTCCCTCCCCCTCTCTCTCTCTCTGCTTCTGCAGATTTGGGGTTTCTCTATTATTAGTTTGGGACTTTTTTCAATTTTTTTTTTTGGAAATCTTTTGCAGTCGAATTCCTAATTTCAAGGTGCTCTTGGCAGGTTTTGGAGAGTGAAGTGGCAGTCTCCATATTGTTTTCGGCGAGAGAGGATATATTTGAGTAGATGTGATGAGTGTGAAAACGGAACAGCGGTGGGCTTTGGTGGATGAAAGGCGGAGAGAGGATGCGTAAACCAGGACAATCATTGAGACTGCCACTTCACTCTCCAAAACCTGCCAAGAGCACCTTGAAATTAGGAATTCTTCTTATAGCAATGTTCTTAACATTGTGCTCCAGGACGTCTCTCACGTCACCAGGGGTGAACTAGGACCGTTGTTCTCCAATGGCTACCTTGCCCCATATTAACTAGGTAATTGGCACATTGATTTCTCTCACGAAGAATATCACAAAAACTGAATTGAAAGAAGAAAAAACATTTTACTCAACTCTGAGTCTGAGAACTTTTAGAAGGAGATACAAGATGTTTTCTCTTACAGAAGCAAGCAATGTAACAGTGTTGTGTATATGCTATGCTAACAGAAATCTAACTGTCCTAATTGCCAACCTCTAAGAGAATTAACTAACAAACTAATTAGTTATTAATCCTCTAATACCCCCCCCCCCCCCGCAAGCTGGAGTGTACATACAATGTAACCCCAGCTTGGAAACAAACTTTTGAAACACCATTGGCTGTAGAGGCTTGGTGAACATGTCTGCTGTCTGACTTTCAGTAGGAACATGCAGCAATTTTATGACTCCCTTTTGGATCTTTTCCCTTATCAAGTGGCAATCGATCTCTATATGTTTGGTCCTTTCGTGAAAGACAGGATTTTCTGCCATGGCAATGGCAGATTTACTATCAGAAAACAACACAGTTGTGTCTTTCAAACAGACCTCTAGGACTTCAAGAAGGTAGAACAACCACTGCATCTCACACGTAGCAAGAGCAAGAGCTCTGTATTCAGCTTCAGATGATGACCTTGAAATGGTGATTTTTTTCTTAGACTTCCAAGATATTAGGACATCTCCTAAAAAAAACACAAAAACCAATCACAGACTTTCTTGTGTCAGGGCAGGTTGCCCAATCTGAGTCAGCAAAACCTCTTATTTTGAGTTTCGAATTTGCAGGGAAAAACAAGCCTTGTCCATGACAATTCTTAATGTATCTTAAAACCCTATGAGCTGCCTACAAGTGGAGAGTAGTGGGGCTATCCAAGAATTGAGATAATTGCTGTACAGCAAAATAGATATCAGGCCTAGTGATGGTTAAATACAAGAGTTTTCCTACCACTTTCCTGTATTGGGAGTTATCTTCAAGGGCTGTACCACCATCCCGGGAGAGTTTGTTTGTCTGTACCATGGGACATCTCACAGGTTTACTTTCAAGAAAGCATGTATGATGCAACAGATCTAAGGCATATTTCCTTTGTGTTATAGATATTCCTGTGTGATTTCTGGCAACCTCAAACCCTAGAAAGAATTTTAATTTCCCCAAATCCTTAATCTGAAATACTGTATGCAAGTGTTCTTTAATCTGCTGTATCTGGTCCTTGTCAATGCTGGCCAAGACTATATCATCCACATATACTAATAATGCAACAAAACTTCTGCTTGATCCCCTAGTGAACAATGAATTGTCACATACTACTTGTTTGAACCCCATATGGACTAATTCAGTAGTCAGTCTAGCATTCCACTGTCTACTTGCCTGCTTCAAGCTATAAAGAGACCTCTTTAATTTGCAGACTTGTCCAGGCTGCTTAGGAACAAAACCCGGGGAAGAATCATATATACTTCTTCTTGGAGATCTCCATGTAGAAATGCATTGTTGATATCAAGTTGATGCAACTCCCATTGTTTGACAACTGCCACAACAAGCAAAGCCCTGATAGTAGTAATCTTGGCCACTGGACTGAAAGTATCAACATAGTCTATTCCGCAAGTTTGAGTGTACCCCTTTGCAACCAACCTGGCCTTGCACCTTTCAATTGTCCCATCAGGTTTGTATTTAACTTTGTAAACCCATCTACACCCTATTAGTTGCTTGGAGGGTGGTAGTGTTGTCAATTCCCATGTGCTGTTGGCCTGCAAAGCCTCTATTTCTGCTTGCATAGCAGTCCTCCAACACTCATGCTGAATGGCTTCATTGTAAGACTTGGGCTCTTTGCTCTCAAGAATGTTGGTGGCAAAAGTTCTGAAACTTGGAGATAGCTTTTGGTAAGATAGGACTGCTAATAGGACATGAGGAGAAGTCCCATAAGTAGGTAAGTTGCAGTTATAGTCCTTGAGATAGCCAGGTCTTGAAATCTGTCTGCTGGATCTCCTAGGTTATGGATTGGACTGTGGTTGTGATGGAATGGTCCTTGGATCTGGATTAGACTGTGGTGAAATAGATTGTTCTATATCAGTATTGTCTTGAGCAAGACCAGGTACAAAATCATCAGATTCTGTAGGACCACAGCCACTTCTTGTTTCTTCCCTTTGAACAATCTTTTGCAGATTTTCTTCTACATTACTGTTATCACTTGGGAAGATAAGATCTTGACATGATCCTTGAACATTCATCTGACTTGCTACTTTGTAGGGAAAGATGCTTTCATAAAACACCACATCTCTTGAAATAAACACTTCCCTAGAGTTTAGATCATAAAGTTTATATCCCTTTACCCCATTTGGATATCCAAGAAACAAGCACTTTCTAGCTCTAGGTAAGAATTTCCTCTGATGTCCCTTCTGTACAGCAGCATAAGCTAGACACCCAAAAATTTTGAAATGACAGTATTGAGGAGCCTTTTTGAACAAGACCTGATGTGGGATATGACCTTTTAATGCTGCTGAAGGTAGCTTGTTAATGATATAAACAGCATGTAGTATGCAATCTCCCCAAAAGCTTTCAGACAAGCCTGCTTGAAATTAAAGAGCCCTTGCAACTGCTAGAATGTGGCCATGTTTTCTCTCAACTACACCATTCTGCTGTGGTGTATAAACACATGTTGATTGGTGAATGATGCCATTCTCTTGGTAAAAACTACCCATCTTGAACTCTTGTCCATTATCTGTTCTTATGCACTTGGCCACTTTGCCAAACCGTGTCTTAGTAAGAGTACAGAAATTCTGAACCAGTGTTCTGACTTCACCTTTGTTTCTCATCAAATAAACCCATGTTGCACTGCTATAGTCATCCACAAGACTTAGAAAGTACTTGTGTCCATACATAGTGTGTATGATATGGCTCCTAGATATCAATATGCACAAGATCAAAGCAATCATTGGAAACAGTGGAACTAGTAGTGAAGGGCAACCTTTTTTGCTTGGCTAGGTGGCATATATTGCAAACATCCTCTTTATTTATTTTCAAATCCATGTCATACAGAGGTAACTATTTCAATTTCCCATAGGAACATTGTCCTACTCTAGCATGCCAAATTCTACTGGATATACAGGCATTGGCCTTAACATGCTCTACTTTATTGAAAACAGAAAAATCAGGTTTTACAAGATGATATAACCCTCTTTGCAGGCTAGCCAATCCAATCATCATCCCACATTCATGATCCTGTATAACACACAAATCAGCATATAGCAGCAGTTTGCACTTGGAAGTTCTAATCAATTCACTAACAGAAATCAGGTTATAGTGGAATCCAGGAACACAGAACACATTCTCTAGTACCAAACTGTCAGCACAAATAGAACCAACATGTGTAATTTTAATCTTATCACCATTGGGTAATTCAACAAACATACCTTCAACTCTCTTAGCATTGGTCAGTATATCAGATTTGCAGACAACATGATGTGTTGCCCCGCTATCTAATATCCAACTAGAAGGTTTAGAGTAAGTACCTTCCATCTGTAGATTAGGAGCAAAGTTGGCAGCAATCAAATTAGTTTGGGGTGTTATTCCTTCAGATCCACTGAGAGTTGTCTAAGCATTCTATATTCATCCTGACTCAAAGTCAGGGATCCATTTTCACCAGGAGGATGTTCATCAGAGGCAAATTGCACTTGGTTAGCATAACTAACACCTCTATTTCTTGGTTTCCACCCAGGTGGATAACCATGTTTCTTGTAACATTTCTCTGTTGTATGTCCAGTAAAACCACAATAAGAGCAGATAGGTTTCTTGTTGCCATTTGGATAAAACTTCTTGGATCTTGAACCATTCCCTTGAGTGAGAAGAATGATGCCTGCTTCTTGGATCAGCAACTCTGTTGTTCCACTGTTAAACCTCCTCTCTTGTTGTTGAACCATCATGAAAGCCTCGTCAATATTAGGGAGAGGTTTAGTCATCATTATCTGGGATTGGACAGAGGCATAGGTCTCATTGAGGCCTCTTAAAAAAACTAAGAGATTATCACTCTCTAGGTGTTGTTGCAAAGTATCTAATAGTCCACAATTGCACACCCTCTCACATTTGCAGGTAGGCAAAGGTCTAATAACTTGAAGTTCATCCCATAAACTTTTCAATTTAGAAAAATAGGCACTTACAGTCAAATCGCCTTGTCTAATTTGATGAATCTCAGCATGCAGATAAGAGATTCTGAAAATATTTGCCTCACTGAACCTGGATTTCAATGTGGTCCATATCTTCTCAGTTGTTCCTACCTAAAGGACTGTCTGCGCGATCTCTGGGGAAACAGACCTCATGATCCAAGTTGACACCATGTTATTGCATTGTTTCCAGTAAGGATATTTCACTTCTCCCACATTTGGTACTGCAATTGTGCCATCAACAAACCCTAACTTGTTCTTGGAAAGCAACGCCATCTCCATTGCCCTGGCCCAAGGATGATAATTCCGGCCATTGAGAACTGAAGATATCAGACGAGGACGAGTGAGGGGTTCTCATTCGGATGTAGAAAAAAAAAGGACTAGCAGCATCGTTCGGATCAAAATTCACTCCAGCAGTGCCAGGATTTCCGGGCGATGTCGCAGCCAGCGGCGGACCTGTCGTGGCTGCTTGTGGTCTGATTGGTGCGCCATTTCAAGCCATGATCGTAGCTCAGCGCTCTGATACCATATCACAAAAGCTGAATTGAAAGAAGAAAAAGCCTTTTACTCAGCTCTGAGTCTGAGAACTTTTAGAAGGAGATACAAGATGTTTTCTCTTACAGAAGCAAGCAATGTAACAGTGTTGCGTATATGCTATGCTAACAGAAATCTAACTGTCCTAACTGATAACCACTAAGAGAATTAACTAACTAACTAATTAGTTATTAATCCTCTAATAAAGAACGTGGACAATCTCACACTCACAAAATTGGTTCATAATAAACTTGCAGTCTACAATTAAAATTTCAAATTTTGGCCTAGACTCAGTTTCTTTATTCATGGCTTGTACCAGAGCTTCCGAATGTTATTAGGGTGTGTTTGGTTTGCACATAGGAATCGGAATCGGAATGGGTATCAAATACTTGGTAATGGTAATGGATTTTGGTGAAAGTATTTAACATGTTTGGTAGTAGGGTGGAATGGGAATGGTTACTAATAGTAGTGCTTGAGAATGAATAGGGGAATGAAACTCTTATTGTATTTGGGTATGGATTTTTCAATTGATGGGGTATTCGAAACCCATAGTAGTGTTCTAAAAACCTATAAACCAAACAACAACAATCACTTTCATACCCATTCCTATGAACAAAACCCACCAACCAAACACACCCTTAGTTTTCTTTATTGCTTTATATACTGTCCTCTCTGACAGTGATACGTAATATATATTGCTTTAATAATTTTCCTCCTCTCAAATAGGAATGAATTGAAGAATATATACCACATGCTAATTAACGGTTTCGTACTTCTTTCGTGCTTCACTGCTTTGTATTCCTCTATATATTGCTTTAATTATTCTACTCATAGTCTCAGATAGGAATTAGAGTAATTATTACTCTCTCGATCCCATTTTATCTTTCATACTTATTATTAATTGGTTAAATTATTATTATTATTATTATTTTACTTACTTTCATTAGTATTTACTTATAATTTTAAAATTTAATTTTTTGTGTTTAATAATACTTTTTATGTAATTTCTAAATATATAAATTTCACATATTAAATCTAAACTTAATATTATGACAAATTAAATTGTAAATAACTTTAGTCAAGCCTCATATACCAAACTCCACACATAAAATGAGACGGGGAGTAATTAATATGGAAATTTCAAGATATTTGGTGGACAACAAAATTCATTAATTTCGACCAACTGTCATTTCGGTTTCCCATCGTGTCATAATAATAATATTAGAATAAAAATAACATTGTTTTGTCTCTTAATTTGTATAAATCAATGATTTCAATCACTTAACTTTTGACAAAAACATTATTAATTGACCTTCTAATTCCTTTGGGAGAAAAGCAAAGTGATTTTGACAGTATCGATCCCTCGACTGCTTAACCGAGCTCATCCATGATGCAATATTTAGTCATGTAGCAACACTTCCATGCATGTCCCATTTATTATATTTTCTTTTTACTTAAAATTATATTATGCCAACATTTAATTATTGATGTCTATTGTCTAGTCAAGTATTTTTGTCTTTGGAATAATAAAATTGTAACCCCCACCCACCCACACACATAAACTGATCAAATGAGATGTGATTACCCTTTCAATTAAAATCCACATTTCCTAATTAAAAACATGTACATTCCATCTCATTATATTGAATTGGATGGTATTATGATTTTTAAGTATGGATTCGTGCTTTTAGATTTTTGTTTTGATTTTTTTTTTTTGTTTATATTGGTGCTTTGAGTGTCATTATATTTGATGGACGAATGAGACTAGCTTGGTGTGTGAAAAGGGAAGAAGAGTTTCATTGTAATGAGAATGGAAAGATACAGTTCGGATAACGAACAAGCAGAGAGCATATATATTACAAGAAGATATTTGTGTGACGGTTATAACTAACTCTCTTAGAGGAGAAAAGACTATGATGCCCCTGCCAGCTATGCTTATTCATCTGTTTCATCCGTAAGCTTGTGATCAGCTTCATCAGTTCGATTAGCCTCCAATACCCCCCCGTAAACTGGCGCATGAAGATCTTGAGTGCCCAGTTTAGATACAAAACTTTGGAACAGAGAAATAGGAAGAGCTTTCGTGAATCCATCTGCGATCTGGGAATGTGAAGGAACGGAAAGAAGTTTGATCAACCCCTGGCTAACCTTCTCCCTCACGATATGACAATCTATGTCAATGTGCTTAGTTCTTTCGTGAAAAACGTGATTTTCAGCAATGGCTATGGCAGATTTACTGTCGCAAAAAACAGCAGCTGGTTTGTTGAGATGGATATGCAAGTCACGAAGAAGGGATTGAATCCACTGAACTTCACAAACGGTAGCAGCTAATGCTCTATATTCGGCCTCGGAAGATGATCGAGACACCGTTGGTTATTTCTTTGATCGCCATGAAATGAGTGAGGAGCCAAGAAAGAAACAGAATCCTATTGTGGATTTCCGAGACTCCAAGCAAGATGCCCAATCAGAATCGGAAAACACATTGAGTTGGAGAGTATTATGCTTAGGATAAAAGAGACCTTGGTCGGGAGCTCTCTTTATATATCGAAGAACACGATGGGCCGCAGCCATGTGGCTATCAGTTGGGGCGGCCACGTACTGACTAAGCTGTTGCACAGCATAAGAAATGTCAAGGCGTGTGGCAGTGAGGTATAGGAGCCGGCCAACCAACCTCCTGTAGCTGCCAATATCAGAGAAAGTGGTGCCACCGTCTTTGCTTAGATGAAGACCGGGAACCATGGGAGTATTCACTGGTTTGCTACTGAGAAAACCAGATTCTTGGAGCACATCTAAGGCATATTTGCGCTGGCAAATGTTCAATCCAGAGTCCCCATGTGTGCTTCAATCCCCAAGAAGTATCCTAGGCTGCCAAGATCTTTGATTTTAAAGGTATTGTCCAGGAAATCTTTAAGATCTTGGATTTGAGCCATGCTTGGACTTGAGACTAATATGTCGTCCACATAAATGAGAACGGCTATGAACTCAGGACCATCTCCTTTCGTGAACAATGAAGGATCAGCTTTTGATTGGACGAACCCTTTTTCTGTCAATGCAGAATTTAACTTGAAGTTCCATTGACGGCTAGCCTGTTTCAAGCCGTATAGAGAGCGTAACAGCTTGCATACTTGCCCTGGTTTCCCTCCTTGAAAGCCCGGTAGTAGGATCATGTAGACATCCTCATCAAGATCGCCATGTAAAAAGGCGTTGTTGATATCAAGTTGATGAATGAGCCATGATTGAGATGAAGCCACTGCCAAAAAGGTTCGGATGGTGGTGATCCTAGCCACTGGTGAGAACGTTTCAATGTAATCAATCCCAAGTTGCTGGGTGTAGCCCTTGGCTACCAACCTAGCCTTGTGCCTTTCAACAGATCCATCGGCTTTGAGCTTCACTTTGAATACCCACTTACAGCCTATTGGAGTCTTGCCTGTTGGGAGATCGACCAAAGTCCAGGTGTTATTATCTTGCAATGCTTTAATCTCGGCAGACATTGCATCCTTCCAGCATTGATGCTTTATGGCTTGATTATAGGTTTTTGGTTCAGTGATAGAAGTGATAGCCATAGACAACATCCTGTGTGACGGATGCAGAGCATTCTAGGAAATAACTCTGGATAAAAGATGTGGAGAAGAACCTTCCTTTACGATAGCATCGCAATAATAGTCCTCCAATCTGTTAGGAAGACGTCTACTTCGTTGAGAACGCCTAGGCTGATTAGGAGGGGCTCCAGGAGTCTGTAAATCAATTTCAGACTGGCCAACATGTGTACTGCTAGGCTCCTCAATATTCTCTTCTTGTTGTGTTTGAGATGTGACATCAGTGTTGAGATGTGGTTGACTTGGAGTAGAGTTCAAATGTATAGGTGGAGGGGTAAGCACCTTCTCATTATTGGAACCATGCTGATCACCATGATGACTCCTCGGAATATCAAGGTCATCAAAAATAGAGATATTAGGGAGAGAAGGCTCACTGTGCATTTGCCTTTGTGTTGAGAAACTTTCATCTTCTGCCATGGGAAACTGAGTCTCATAAAATCGAACATCCCTTGAAACAAATGTTGTGCCATCCTTTATATCATAGAGCATATACCCTTTGATACCTGCTGGAACACCAATAAAAATACATTTCCTCCCTCTTGCTGCCATCTTATGTCTGACATGTGGTAGAGTGGCTGCATAGCATAGGCAACCAAAGCTTTTGATGGAAGTGATATCTGGCTTGTGTCCATATAACCTTTGGTAAGGACTGATCCAATCAATTACTGGTGAAGGCAACCTGTTGATGAGATACATTGCATGCATCACACAGTGTCCCCAAAAATCTAGGGGAAGCTGTGCTTGAAATCGAAGGGATCGAGCAACACCAAGGATGTGTTGGTGTTTCCTTTCGACTATAGCATTTTGTTGAGGAGTATTCACACATGAACGCTGGTGGATGATTCCCTTTTCTGCAAAAAACTCATCCATTTTGAACTCTAAGCCATTATCACTACGAATGGTTTTGATTAGAGCTCCAAACTGAGTGAATATGAAGGCATGAAACTGTTTCAGAAATCGTCTTGTTTCAGACTTTTCTCTCATCATATGCAACCAGGTATATCTCGAATAATCATCAACAATTGTTAAGAAGTAGAATTCTCCTTTTAGGGAACAAACAGGAAAAGGACCCCATATATCACAATGAACAAGATCAAAACAAGCTTTTGAGCAAGAAGTACTTAAAGGAAAGGGAGAACGTTTGTGTTTAGCCATATGGCATACATCACACGCTATATCTGTAGTTCTAGATGCATTAATGTCAATGTCACTAAAGAGGTGGAGCTTATTAACAGGAAAATGTCCCAACCTCATGTGCCAAAGCTTAGAACTACTACATTGCATAACATGAACCTCTTTTGCAGATGTTGGAGGATGTGAAAGCAAATACAAGCCCTTCTCCTCTCTAGCTGTACCAACAATCATCCCAAGACCCCCCTGAATTATACACTGTCCAGGTATGAAAATTAACTTGTGAGTGGCATCCCTTATCAATTGACTCACAGAAATAATATTAAACTTGAATTCAGGAATATGTAAAACCCCTTTCAATAACAGATTATCATTGAGCTTCACTTCTCCTATATGTTTGACAGATACACACTGTCCAGTAGGCAAGTTCACCTCAGCCCCTTTTGCATCTCGACAATCAGTTAAAAAATCAATAGAGCAAGCAATATGGTTTGTGGCACCGGAATCAATTATCCAAGTAGAAGAACAAAGTAAGAGAGAGTTGATAGAATACTTGCCTTCATTGGCAGTAGGCAGTGCATCAAACTTGGGGCTAAGAGATACTGCTGCAGTGGCAGAACTAGAAGCAGATGACTGACCTGCCTGACCTGCCTGTAGGAGAGCTAAGATCTTTTGCAGCTGATCAGAAACTCCCGAGTCTGCCGTGTTGCCTGTCACAGCAGCATTGTTGCCTTGCTTAGCTTTAGATTTGTAGCCGTGCACCCAACCGGGGGGGGGGGGGGGGGTAGCCGTGTTTCTTATAACACTTTTCCACCATATGCCCCGTCATTCCACAAAAAGTGCACTTAGCCTTCATCACACTGTTTCGTTTCTCAGAATAGGCATTATTGAAAGCAGCAGTGATCACTTCATTATTAGCAGAGGTCTGTACAGCATTAGCATGGTTGACATCTAAACCTCCAAGGCTCAAGTTACTCAAATTGATTTGCCTTTCCAATTTTTCAGCCATCACAAAGATTTTGTAAACTTCCGAAAGTGGATCTAACACAAGAACATTCTGTCTCAAAGCATTATAATCATCATTTAACCCCCTGCAGGAACCTGATTACCTGATCTGTTTCTCTCTCGTTCCTGATTTCATCAACCAATTCACAGCTGCATCTAGGATTACACTTGCAAATAGGAATCGGTCTCAGCGTGTTCATTTCTTCCCACAACGTCTGGCACTTCGTGTAATACTCATTCACCGTCATAGAACCTTGCTTCAAGTTCTGGATTTCTCCTTGCAGAATGGAGATCTTCTGAGCATCTCGCTGATGTCCTCCCAAATGTCCTTCCTCCTCAAGTCCTCCCAAATGTCCTTTGCTTTTTCGAAGTGCATTATGCTCTGAGCTATGGAAGGCTGGACAGATCTGAAGATCCAGGCACAGACGATCAGATTGCATCGTCTCCAGGCAGAATATTGACATTGATCTTTGTTTGGCGGCATCAAGCTTCCATCCACAAAACACCACTTGTTTTTCACTTCAAGTGCAATGCGCATGGAAGTACACCATGTGCTGTAGTTCGGACTACCTGCTAGGAGGGGGCTAACCAATATGGTTCCTGGATTGTCTGTGTTGCTGAGAAAGAGTGGATTCTCCATCTCCTCACCATTGTAGTTCCTCTGAGGTTGCAGACTCTGATTTCTCCGTGGACTTCTCTGCGAGCCCGTTTCGGAAGCTGCTACTGGCGATCGAGTGATCGGCGGTGTAGCGATGTTAGCTGGTTGATCATCATCGGCTTCTCCGATAGTGCGGTGGCGTAAGAGTGACGATCCCGTCGCTCTGATACCATGATGGACGAATGAGACTAGCTTGGTGTGTGAAAAGGGAAGAAGAGTTTCATTGTAATGAGAATGGAAAGATACAGTTCGGATAACGAACAAGCAGAGAGCATATATATTACAAGAAGATATTTGTGTGACGGTTATAACTAACTCTCTTAGAGGAGAAAAGACTATGATGCCCCTGCCAGCTATGCTTATTCATCTGTTTCATCCGTAAGCTTGTGATCAGCTTCATCACTTCGATTAGCCTCCAATAATATTAGGACCAATTGCCTTAAAGGGTCATATATAACCAAACATCAATATTGGTAAGGATTCCAATTCCACCATACTACAATACATTTGGCGCTATAGACTTTGCGCCAAATGGTCTCAACCCACCCCCCGTCAATTCCAAGTTCTCATCTCTTGCATGTATACTCTACACACTAGGGGTCTTCATTACCTTTGATCGGTCAAGGTCTCACAATGACCCTCAAGTTGCTAGTGGGATTCGAACCTCTATACTGTGACTAGAGCAAAACTTTAAGGTGATCAATCGATTAAATCAACTGGACTTGCCCACGGGACAAATCGAGCATGTTATGATTGAAGCTATTGCATTTTGTTTACTACTTCTGTGTGGCCATTGTTGATGAATTGAAGAAATAATGGATTTGTTACCTTCCATCAATATCACTGTTCATCGATCTAATCCTATATATATTCTGGTTTCAAAACGTGTTATTAATTTTCTTTCGTGCCTTATTCTTCAATTCTCTCTGACAGTGATGCTACATATTGCTTTAATTGTTGCCATCTCAGATAAGAATTGAAGAATATATATCATATATATGTTTACGGTTTCAAATCAAGTTTATGTATTTCTTTCTTGCTTTATACAATTATCCTTTATAGCTAGATTGCTTAAAATTTTCTACTCTTAGATCAGATTGGAAGGAATAATAAATGTATACCCTACCATTTATAGCCTCAACTTTAATTTCCAGATAAGAATATTCCAAGATATATAGTGGAGAACAAAAGTTATTAATTCGATCGACTAACGAGATTTCGTTTTACAATCATCATGCCATAATAATAATAATAATAATAATAATAATAATAATAATAATGTGTGTGTTTAGGGAGGGGAAAGTCTTAAACTTGTAAAGTTTTGTTATGAAGTCAGGGGTGTGAAGTATGAATGAATAGTGCTGGTTTAATAATTTTTGGACACTTAACGGTTGGCCAACATTACCCTTAAATAAAGAGTATATAAAAAAATATAGAGAAAATACAGAGAGAACAAATATGTTGTATTGCTCAGAAATTACTTGTCCTTTTCCCAATGTATGGTGTCTATTTAATTTATATACACATTTTGGACTTGGAGCGCTATAAAGAATATAAATTCTAGATTGTCTCATATTGGGAGTCATTATTACATGGGAATAATAAGCCTTAATTCTACTGCATAAAGAATGATGAGTCGAACCCTTATTAACTTGTGAATAATTAGCCCCATAAGTCCCCAACAGTAATGAGGTTCTAAGTCCTAGAATACTCATCACGAACACCATATATTAGGCATGCAAACCCAAGGGAAAATACTGTACTGTGTGCAGGCTTTGATATAATTGTTACATAATGTTAGCAACAAAATTAATGTTAGTAGCAGAGTTAAGATTTAAACACAAATAAAACATAATAAGCATATATATACTAGACTAGCTATACTGCTCGACCACAACTCCACAAGACCATTAGCTTATAACTATATAATTAAGAGAAAAAGTGTTATTTTCCTTCCATTAACAAAATTATCCGAATAAAACCGTGCAACCTTGCTTTATTGCCTGCCCTATAAATATATTCCATGGCTATCTAATGTTTACTCCTACACATCATTGCATCTTGTGTAGTTGTGTCCAACTTAGCTTTCATTTCTTGTTTTAGCTAGCTAGCTAGCCTCGATCTTCATTCGGAAAAATTGAAAACAAAAATGGAAAGAATGGTTTTCCAAGCTGCACTAAAAGGAGATGTAGAAAGCTTAAAGAGGCTTTTAGATGAAGATCCTCTGATTCTGGAGAGAAGCATGGCTAGTGGTGTTTACTCCGACACACCACTGCATGTGGCAGCGATGCTGGGATACCAGGATTTTGCCAATGAAATCCTTAAGAGAAAGCCCGAGCTAGCCAAAGAGTTGAATTCCAGTCAATCTTCGCCTCTTCATCTCGCGGCTGCCATGGGGCATGCGGGCCTGGTTAGATGTTTACTGTTATCTGATCGCGGGATCTGTAAAGTTAGAGATAAAGATGGCCTCACTCCCTTCCACCTTGCAGCTGTGAAAGGGAGAGTTGAGGTGTTGAAGGAGCTGATGAAGATGAGTGATGGGGATGATGAAATTTGTGGCAGTGAAGAATTATTAAGTGAGGTGATGGCGATAGATGGTGAGATTTTGGGAGAGAGCATTTTGCAGATGTGTGTTAAGCATGGGCAGTTGGAGGCTCTCAAGTTTCTTGTGGAGATGATTGGAGACCGAGATGGCGAGGTAAACTTAATTTATTTTCAAGAACTGGTTTGTTAGGATCAAAAGCTTACCACTCAGATCAGACCTAACTAGAACTCCTGACTTGACTCTCATAGCATTTGTTAGGATGAAGCGTTTATCATTATTCCAAAAGCTATAGTTGGCCCAACTTTATTTCCTTACTTATAGACCGCCATAACATTGTCCGACATTCGGTTCTGGATTTGGTCCTTTACTGGACTTTGCCCAACAAGGTTTTATATATGTATTAGTTTAATTAATTTGTTGGGGCTGAGGTTTTGGCACTGACATGAAAATTGTTTTTATGTTGTAGGCTTTGAAGTTTTTGGTCCACCGTAGTAGAATACAAGTGAATGCTGTAAATGGGAATGGGGTAAGAGGTATGGACACTCTCTTATTACAAACTAGAAATAATAATGGGAAAGAGATGGAAATCGGAGAAGTAGTTGTGAGGAGGGACAAGGAAGCTATTAAAGAATCAGAGAATAATAGTGATATGCACAAGTACAAGAAGCCAAATGCAGAGAATTGGTTTGATGAAATGCGTGAGGGGTTAATGGTGGCATCTTCGTTGCTGGCAACAATGGCATTTCAGGCCATTGTTAGCCCCCCTGGCAGTGTAATGCAGGAAACTAAACTTATCTACCAAGAAGATGTGATTTCGGATGATTGGTTTAGTTATTTACTTGGAATATATTATATATATAGGAATGATGATGTAGCACCGGCGCCTAGTTCTAATGTGAGTGGCAAAGGTAGAATAGGAGAATCTGTGATGTCTAATTACAAACCAGTTGCTTATCAAGTGTTCATGGTGGCCAACACGTTAAGCTTTCTGGCATCTCTCAGTGTCATACTGTTACTCATAAGTGGATTACCCCTTCATCGCAAATTCTTCATGTACGCAATGATGATCACAATATGGGTCGCCATTACTGCAGCGAGTTTCAGCTATGTTTCGTGCCTCAATATGATTACTTCGTGGGATTAGCAAGAGTGGGTCACAGCTTACATCCTGACCTTATTCTGGTGCTGTGTTTTTGCAACACTTGCCGTGATTATTGCTGCTGGGTATGTAATTAAGATCACAGTAGCGGTGATAACATGTTTGCGGCCGACACCATTGAAGAGAAGCTCATCGTCCTACAACAATTCCAAGAAGAATTCTTCAAGTGCAATGGTTTAAGATTGAGCTGATCGATCCACTGTTGCATGTCTATCTGCAATTATATATATTATCAATAATTATGGGATGACCAAGGTTAACAATATAATGAACTGTGGACCTTGTGCATGTGTATGTATTTAATGTTGTGAGTTTTTTCATTTTTGTGCTGTGTGTTATGAAAGTCTGTACCTTAAAGAGTATTTATTTTGTACCTGAAACAAATTATTAATTGTATCTTAATGTTATGAATTTTTGTGTCTTGTGTTGTCAAATTTTAATTTGTGCCTATAAACACAAACTATGTACTTAAATCATGTTTGAAAAATACGTAAATATACAACATGTGTATGCGTCTTGTATTGTGATTTTTTTTTTGTCTTGTGTTATCAAATTCTAACCCTTATGATTATGAATTTTGTACCTCGTCGTTTCAATCCAAGGTTCATAAAGTTATGTAGACTCTAATCCACGATATAAATTGCCATATATTATTTAATATATCATCCAACATCACATAAATGGAGTTTATAGTAGAATGATAGAAGATTGTGTGCTCTAGGTCCAACTCTATGTAGTCTATATTGGGAGGCAATTTTCTTAGATGACCAATCAATTTTTTGGATTCATTTCCCAAGTGCTGCAGCACATCATCAGGAACAAGGGTAGTAATTGTGTACTTGCAGATAGTTCACTACTTTTAAAATTCATCACTTTTTTGGTTTTGTATTTCCGTACGAATCAAAAATTAAAAAGCTTAATAACAAGTAGAAGATATGTTTTCAAAAAAAAAAAAAAAAAGTAGAAGATATTAAATTGAACAAGATATTAAAGTTGTTACCTCACTCTAAAGAACTAATTGCAGAGGTCATTGGGTGACAGTTCCCACGATTTCTTCCAATATGTCATGAAATGGACTTCGAGCTAGTAAAGGAGTTGCCTCTGCTCCTTTAAATATCTCATCCACATAAACTTTAACATGAGGTAAGACTTTTTCACCGTACACTATAGTATCAAGTCTAGTTTTATGCGTCGTTGCTCTTGCAACTACAGATAATGCATTACCAACCAAACATATGGGACAAGGCGTCGAAATGTAATTGTCCAAACAAAATAAGATATACACAATATTAATTCTCCTATTCAAATACTTTGTTTAAAAGAAACTATAAAACTTTTAATATTACCTGAATCTTACTGAATAGATCAACAGGGAGACAACTACTCCGAGTAGGTGGTGGACTATGTGAGCTTATTTGTGCATGTTCTTCCTCCTTATTTGAATCTACTTGTGGGCTTAAGTTCGTTAAATTGTCACTTTCCATGCCTATTTCCTTGCTTTCTAATGAAGATATGGTTTAATGCTTGATTTGAGTGTTTTTACGGTTTTGTTAGTGTTTTGAAACAATTGCAAAAGCAAGGGAAGTTCTAAGATAAGTTTGGAGCCAAAATGGAATGAATAGTGATGATATAGAGGATTCGACGCGTCGAGAGTCAGACTCGACGCGCATCCAAAATTTCCAGTAGCATTGGCCGTATGAGAGTCGAAGACTCGACGCCTCGCAATGTTCCAGCAGGCGAGTCCGTGAGCGACTCGAAAATTGAAGACAAGACTCAACGCGTCAAAATACCGTCTTGTGCGAGATGAAAGCTACACGGAAACTTCCTAATTTATCCCTATTTGGCTCCCTCTATAAAAAGCCCATCTTCCCTCAACCCTAAGGCATCAAGCTATGTTTTTGGAGACAAAAAGAGTGAAGGAGAAGAGATCACATCAAGAGCTACAAGTTACCTTGGAGGAACGAGGAAAATCTAGGAAGATTCGGGAGAATTCATTTCCTTTTTCTTTTACTTTCTTTGTTGCCTGTGAACTCTTTGATATTATTGTAATGAATGCTATTTTGCCCATGGGTGGTTAAATCAACTTAGGAATTTTTTGTTGAAAGTGTTTATATTATGAACCTATGTAACTAGTTCTTAATTTCGTTAATATATTTACATTTGGGATTTATGATTTATGTTGCAATTGTGATTTATATTGTTGATGCTAGTAATTAAAGGCCTAAATTACTCGTTTGATAGCTACCTTTATGCATGTCTTAATGAGAGTTAAGGCATAATTAAGAGCACCCACAATTGCATTTGACTATTGCATCTTGGGGAGAGTATATTTGTTAAGAATTTGTCTTGAATGCTTGTTCATGAATTGTTGAGTGTTTATATCATGAGAATTAATATTCACTTATTTTAGGTTGGAATTATGCGAGTAATTCCTTTCCTTGTATGCATTCTCACACTTGTTTGAGCCCCAAATTAAATGTTGCACTCTAGATTGGCACTAGGTGATTAAACACTTGAATCCCAGGAATCTCACTTTTACTTTATTGTTTTCAGCAACTTGCTCACTTTGTTCTCTTTTAATTAGTTTTACTTTTACAATTGATCAATCACCCTTTTTGTTAGGATTAGCTTCTCGTGAATAGATTAGTAGCTAGTGCTTGATAAGTCTCGCTTGTGAATCGATAACCCGATACTCTGGATATTTATTTGTTTGTCAAATATACTGTAATCAAATTGACGTCGTTGCCGGGGAAGTGGTGTTTAAAAGTATTAACATTAGTAAAAGTTTTATTCTAGGATTCTAATCCACCGTTTTTGTTTTACTTTATTTTTGCTAACCGATAACAAGTTTCGTTTGTTGAGTTGTGATTTTTGGATTTAAGGACTTGGTGTTGTATGCGCACATGATCTTTGAGGGAATGAGGATTATTGCCTTTGGACCTTAAGATTGACAAGAGAGCCAAATATCTTAGAAAGCAAAGAAGGATGGTACATGGGCAAGGAAACATCAATTTGAATCTCAATGGAGTAGGAGATGACAATGGAATCAATCAGCTACCACCCCCGGGAAGGGCCATGTTATGAATTTCTATGTCTTGTGTTGTCAAATTTTGGAGTGAATTTCATTTTTGGTCCTATTGTTATAGGGGCTTTTCCAATTTTAGTCCACCATAATTATTTTCCCCACATTGCGTCCACTATTATTAAAAGTGTTCAAATTTTAGTCCACTTTAAGATTTTTCGTGGACTAAAATTGGAACACTTTTAATAATAGTGGACGCAATGTGGCAAAAATAATTATAGTGGGCTAAAATTGGAATGACCCCTATAACAGTAGGACCAAAAATGCAATAAACTCACAAATTTTGTGCATATGAACACAAATTATGTACTTTAATCATATTTGAAAAATACGTAAATATATACAACATGTGTATGTGTCTTGTATTGTGATTTTTTTGTTGTGTTATGAAATTCTAACTCTTATGATTATGAATTTTGTACCTCGTCGTTTCAATTCAAGGTTCATAAAGTTATGTAGACTTTGATCCATGATATAAATTGCCATATATTATTTAATACTAGTTTTTTTATGCGCGATGCGCAATAAATAGGTGCCCAATATTATATTAAAATTTTAAATTTATTTAGATTTTAGATATTTAAATTATTCTAAATAGTAATAATAATAATAATAATAATAATAATAATAATAATAATAATAATAATAATAATAATAATAATAATAATAATAATAATAATAATGTAAATCATTTTTATAAATTTGATATTTATATTTATGTAATAATTAACATATAACTCAAATATTTAATGTGTATATATTATTATTAATGAAGAAGATAAGAAAATATATGGTGGATGCATGTGCATGGTAACAATAGTGAAAAAGATAACGGAAGTTATAACGGTAGGGGTATGTTTGTCCAAAATATTTTAATGTACAACCTTTATAGCATAATGTACAAAAAAAAACTTAACGGAAAAAACGGACATAAATCAGGTGTATAACTTTCATTCACACTTATTATGTTTTTAGATTAGATTAGATTAGATATCATCCAACATCACATAAACGGAGTTTATAGTAGAATGATGGAAGATTATATTGTGTGCTCTAGGTCCAACCCTATGTAGTCTAATTTGGGAGGCAAGTTTCTTAGATGACCAACCAATTTTTTGGATTCATCTCCCAAGTGCTGCAGCACATCATCCCTCGATCAGCTAATAGTAGAGCTTACACATCCCTGGAGGTTTCGACCGTAGGAAAATACAAAACCAAAAAAAATAATGAATTTTATAAGTGGTGAACTATCTGGTACACAATTACTACCCTCTCCGTCCTTACCAAACACATCCCTGAGGGTGACATATACATCAACACCTCACACATGCATAACATAGTACACAATTACTACCCTCCCCGTCCTTACCAAACACATCCCCGAGGGTGACATATACACCAACACCTCTCACATGCATAACATGCATGGGTGCTCATTCTTGCCAAGAGCGGGTGACAATATATCATTCTGTCTTTTTGTTTGGAATGCGCCTTGACTCACCTCTTCACACTTCTCGACCTATTTCAACACAACAAAATATATAAATTACATGTTAGCATTCTCATCAATAGTATATATATTTAAAGTATTTGTATTACTCACGATTTTATCACACTCCCTTTATTTTTTCGTTGGGAATGTAATAACTTCCATCTTCATATTTTTTAGATCGCCTTCGAAGCCAATTCAAGCTATGATCATTAGTTGCTATGGTCGAGGTAACAAGTTGCTTTCTAACATATATAAAAAGTTATGATGTTCATTTCGCAACTCCCTAACCTTTTGACTTTTGACCTAAATTAAAATTTTTCAATAAATAATAACATATTAATATTAATGTTAATATTATTTTTCATTAGCAGACTTCTTCAACGACAGTTTGAAGTAGTGTCCTTCAATTTTATTCCAATATCAGAGAATAAGTTAGCCCATGGTTTAGCCTGGGCAGCTCGTTCATAATTTGATACTTCTATTTGGATTTCCTTTATTCCAGAATTAAGACTAATAAAACATGATTATTAAGCAAGTTAATTACGTAGTTTACCTCTAGGGTGTTTTTTGTTGATGAAATCACGCACCAATCTTGTTTAGAAGTATTTCCAATGCAACCCCGCAATCCTCAAAATCAGTTGTTTTTTCGAAGATCCTGCAAAAGTCTTATCTTTAAGCCCTAGTCATTTAATTTTAAATTATTAAGGGTAACACTAGAATACAAACATTAAGTTTTGAACCCAGACTCTATTAATTAACAAATCTATGCACACAACATACAGACCAATGACACACGACTACATTTGTTCTCATAATATAGTTGTCCTCATTTGAATACACACACACACACACACACACACACACACACACACACACACACACACACACACACACACACACACACACATATATATATATATATATATATATATATATATATATATATATATTGAATATCAACGTACGTTTTTTTTTGCTATTACTCTAGGTCGTATATGGCATAGTTGTTTATTTCCCCAATTCCCTAAGTGAACTAATTATCTTGAGACACACGCACGGGGCTAAGCTAAAAAATAAAAAGACTATTTCAATGGAACTGCCATTCTAACGCTTCTCGGGGGATTTCATCCACAAACGCAAAGTTTATGGCTGACCGATATTGCACACCATCATTTAGCTATATATATATATATATATATATATATATATATATATATATATATATATATATATATATATATATATATATATATATATATATATATGGCTCGCGATAGCAGCTTCACTACAAGAAAAATGACATTTAGTGACAATTATTTTGTGTCACTTTGTAATTTAGTAACAAATAATTCCTTTTTTGTGACCTAAAAAATAATTCGACACTATTGTATGGGGTAATTGTGATAACTTTTTTTTGGTCACAGATAATATGGTAATTGTGACAAGTAAATATTTGTTACGAATAAGTTGTCCCTATTACTAGAATAATAGTGTCGTAACATGCGTTGTCACTATTTGTTGTCACTAAACGTATGTTTATTTTGGCGGCATTATAATTATGGCCGGAACGAATGTAATTGTGACAAAATATAATGTGGACACAAATTTTTGTACTTTTTGTGACAGATAGTTGTTGGTCACTCTTGTTGATAATATTTGTGACAACTTTTTTTGTCAATAAAAATGCAATTGGTTAGTACAATTAGAAATGAGAAACAATTGTGAGAAAAAATATTGTTGTCACTAATATTATCATTTTTTGTGATGAAATTGTTACAAATATTTGTGACGCTCTATAATTCTGTAACAAAAAGTACTAAATTGTGACAATAATTGTGTTGCTTTCTTATTTTAATTTATGATAATTGTGACGAGTAATTTGTTGTTAGAATGATTTCGTCACTATAGTTAAATATTAGGCCCCCACCGGTTGGGGTGGTAAAGAATGTGGGTGACGTGGAGGTTGGATAGGCCATGCATCCCACGACGGGGTCGGTGATAGTAAGGGGGACATGTGGAGGATGGATAGAAAAGACTAGCAGATGCCGTACACTTGTCACGTTCCCATTGGCTATGAATTATTGTGGAATACGATTGGAGATGCGGGGTATTGATCCCCATACCTCTAGCTGGTGCCGTACACTTGTCACTGGCTGGGGTGGTAGTAAGGAGTAGGGAGGAGCGCCCCCACCGACTGGGGTGGTAGAGAAGGTGGGTGACGTGGAGGTTGGATATGCCATGCATCCCATGGCAGGGTCGGTGGTAGTAAGGAGAAGGTATGATAGGGGGGGGTTGTTAATCCACTCTTTCGGCTAGTGCATTACTAGGAATGTGAGCCTATCGGACTCCCCCTGGCATGGGGTGACAAGCCCCCACCAGCTGGGGTGGTAGTAAGGAGTAGGGAGGGGCGCACCCACCGACTGGGGTGGTAGAGAATGTGGGTGACGTGGAGGTTGCTGGGGTGGTAGTAAGGAGTAGGGAGGAGCGCACCCACCGACTGGGGTGGTAGAGAATGTGGGTGACGTGGAGGTTGCTGGGGTGGTAGTAAGGAGTAGGGAGTGGCGCACCCACCGACTGCGGTGGTAAAGAATGTGGGTGACGTTGAGGTTGGATATGCCATGCATCCCACGCGCGGGGTCGGTGGTAGTAAGGGGGACACGTGGAGTATGTTGGTTAGGCCATGCATGCCACGCGCGAGGTCGGTGGTAGTAAGGGGGACACGTGGAGTAGGTTTGTTAGGCCAAACATCTAACGCGCGGGGTCGGTGGTAGTAAGCGGGGACACACCGATCACTTGTCACGTTCCCATTGGTTATGAATTATTGTGGAATACGATTGGAGATGCGGGGTATCGATCACTTGTCACGTTTGTGGAATACGATTGGAGATGCGGGGTATCGATCACTTGATAGAGAAGGCCCATTGGTTATGAATAATTCTGCCGTACACTAGTCACCGGCTGGAGATGCCCATGCGTGGTATCAACACCCATACCTCTCGCATGCGAAGCGAGCGCTCTACCATATAAGCTAACCACCTACAGGTGCGAGGAATCGAATCTCGTGCCTCTCGCATACGAAGCAAGCACTCTACCATATGAGCTACACCCCCATAAATGTAGGTATGAGCTGAAATTATACTAGTATGTTTGTTAATTGGAATCAAAATCACTTTTAAATAAATAAATTGAATTAATTCGATTTAATGTCGACAAAACCAACCACCTGGAGGTCTGGGGAATTAAACCACGTGCCTGCGCTCTACCATGTGAGCTACACCCCCATTAATGTGTGGGTTGGCGGCTCTACCATGTGAACTACACCCCCATTAATGTGGGTATACTAGTATGTTTGTGAGCTACACCCCCATTAATGTGGGTATGAATTGAACCGCTGAACTTATTCTAGTATGTTTGTCAATTGGAGTGTTACTATGGTCGGCAGCTCTACCATGTGAACTACACCCCCATTAATGTGGGTATACTAGTATGTTTGTGAGCTACACCCCCATTAATGTGGGTATGAGTTGAACCGCTGAACTTATTCTAGTATGTTTGTCAATTGGAGTGTTACTATGGTTGGTACGTTGTTGCACATTAAAAACCACCCCTATTAATGTGGGTATACTAGTATGTTTGTGAGCTACACCCCCATTAATGTGGGTATGAGCTGAACCGCTAAAGTTATACTAGTATGTTTGTCACTTGTAGTATTACTATGTCTGTATAGGTTTGACATCGTTGCACAGTGATTGGTTATGAACCCGATTGGAGGTGCGGGGAATCGAACCCCGTGCCTCTCGCATGCAAAGCGAGCGCTCTACCATATGAGCTACACCCCCATAAATATTGGTATGAGCTGAAATTATACTAGTATGTTTGTCAATTGGAATCAAATTCACTTTTAAATAGATAAATTGGATTAAATGTCGACAAAACCAACCACCTGGAGGTCTGGGGAATCAAACCATGTGCTTGCACTCTACCATGTGAGCTACACCCCTATTAATGTGGGGGCTGGCGGCTCTACCATGTGAGCTATACCCCTATTAATGTGGGTATGAGCTGAACCACTGAACTTATACTAGTATGTTTGTCAATTGTAGTGTTACTATGGTCGGTCTGACTAGGTCAGACGTTACCCCTATTAATGTGGGTATGAGCTGAACCACTGAACTTATACTAGTATGTTTGTCAATTGTAGTGTTACTATGGTCGGTCTGACTAGGTCAGACGTCGTTGCACATTGAAAACCGTTAGATATGAATGATTGGAGATGCAGGGTATCGATCCCCATACCTCTCGCATGCTAAGCGAGCGCAAACCACCTGAGCTACATCCCCGACCGCAATCTCATACATTATATATATATATATATATATATATATATATATATATATATATATATATATATATATATATATATATATAGTTCCATTCAGGTGCGAACTATGTTTAACATGTGAATGTGTGAATTGTTATCGTTCGTCCCTTTTTGGCTGATGGGCGGTTGTGGATTTGGGTGTATGTTTTATTGTGTGCGAAGGAGCACTGTATCTCTTTTTCTTGTGGGTGGGTTTTAGTGTTTTAGGCCTATTGACTCTACACAGCTGTACCAAGGCACCGAAATTCTCGTCCTAGGGCATATCGACTCCCTTCTCTCCTCTGTCGATAAGTTCTTTACCGCGTGTGCTCCAACTCTCCTCTGTCGATCAATTCTTTTCGCGTAATGCTAATGGCGAGGTCGAATGGTGATCGCCGGCCGAAACGGGGTAGGAACGGCCATCAATTAATGCCCGCGACCCCTCCTTTTGTGTTGCGGTCATTTAAACGGCGGTCGTGCCGGCATGCTTCTGGCTTAGGTGGATGGGGCGGTGTTGATCGGAAGGCGTTAGGGATAGCGTCGAGGGTTGCGGCACGGAGGAGGTAGAAGCAACGGTGAGGTCAAAAAGGTTAGTTCTTCGTCTTTTCGCCAGAGCTGGGTTGTGTTCACCATCTTGTTTGCATCAGCCAAATCACGTAAATAACAAACATTCTCACCATATGAGTCACTCACTGCAAACTCTTCAAGCTTTAATGCCTAATTCAATATATGCCAAAAAGCACACGCACATCATATAACTGCTTGGATTTTAATTGAATAGCTACTGATAATATGCTAGTGTGTCAAATTGTCAATTTCTATGTGATCTATATTAGCATCTCTTTGCCCTAAAGATTTTAAATGAAATATGTAACATACTGACTAGACCCAAACGCGTTGTTGTTCAAGTCAGCATTTGCATTATGTTAATAATTCAATCCAAGAGTAGCGTAGAAAGAAACAGGAAATTCCAATCATTTGGGGGGTTTTAAGTTTAAGAGCTTCGGGATCATGCTGCAGTAGGTAGTCGGGCTTGTTAGTTGTGCTACTTATTTGTTTTAAGTTTACAGTACCTGAGTACAGTTTGTTGGATTTCTGTGTTCAGCAACGAGTGCAGTGCAGTGCACTTTATTAAGTATAACTATGTTCAATCTTAAAAGGATGTGATTGAGCCAAAGAATGCAGTGTGTTTTGAACTGTAATATTAGTTCATAAGACTTAAAGATTGTAAAGTAGATTACCAATCCCAGTACTAGTAGTTTATTCAAGATTGGTTGATGTCTCGGTCATTCATGAATGCCCTCTCAACCATCTCCCTTTTCTGCACCCAAGGGAGGAAAAATGTATGTGCTCTGCACTTATATGCCTGATGCTTTATCTTCAATGTATTTGCATTTTGCATGCTTAGCTTTTTTAATTAGGCGTAGTAACACATTGTTTTGACGTACTAGCTTTACCTATTTGTAATCTGCCATGTATCCCTAGTGAGGTGTATCTGCCATGTATCCCTAGTGAGGTGTGAACATTTTTTAATATATCTCAATTCAAAGTGAGTTTGAATTGCTGTTTAGTGTAGATTTAGGATTCTATTTATAACCAGGAAAAGTTCAAATTTCTCCTTTAGATCAAATGTGTTTTCATTCTATAATGTTTATTGACGTTATTGCCACTGAAAGCATTTCAATTTTGAAGTGCATTATGTGATGGGCTTGAAAATGCTTGTCCCATTCAAATGGAAATGTTTTCCATAAATATATACTAAAGGGGTGTATTTGTGTGTTTGGTGCAGATAATCTGCCTTGCCAGTTTCCTAGACTCCAACCTCCAGGCTCTTCGCGTTGCACGCCTACGAAACATGAAACCTAAGAGGATGCAGATGTAGTGGAGGGATACGACTTCTACGTCTGATTCCGGGGTCTTCATCACGATGCGTCACATGGAGGCATTTGCTGGGGAGGTCTGCACGATCTGGGACACTGGCCTGCACGGGGGATGCAACACAACTAGTCAACCTATGCAAACGCTACATGCATAATATACCACTGAGCATGGCCGATACTCATGCACGCAGCATTGCGGCGCGCGTCGGGGACTTTGAGCGCCGGAGATTAGCGCAGATGCACCAGTGATCAGCCTAGTCCGGTTAGCCATGAATAAGTTACGTATGTAATAGACCTCGTAGCCAGTAGGGTTTAGAGTGGACACCACCGGAATAACGTATTTAAAATCCAGGAGTGTTGGTAGTATTTTCCAGATGCTTTAGCTTAGTTAGTCAGTGGTATTTACGGGTTTTGTGTATGCTTTTCGCAGTGTTATTTTAATATTAGAAAGCGGTTAATGTCAATAACGATTACAATAATTGTGTCATTTCAGACGTAATAAAACACATAATTTATGGAAGATTTCAGTATTAAGTAATAATAACTTTCTTTAACTAGTAATTGCATAAGTGAATTAATGGACAAATTGTACAGTTTTATTTATTAACTATATGTGAGGCGGATGAATTTCAGTGGTACAGTACTAAATACGGATGAGACTTGCACAAGATTTTGAAATAAAACATTGGTTGGGTTGACTAACATAGTAACCTTCTACTGATTTGGCAGATGCAACAATACATTCTAGTGTAGGGCTAGTTTAGATACTGTCATGGAATTTAAATTGTGAAAATAAATAACCGCCATAATTGGTTCACTGGAAGGATCATGTACTCATGTAGCAATGGTCATGCAGTTTGTTGACTAGTATAAAAGTGCAGTAAATTGTCCTAAATTTAAAAACGAATAAAAAACCAATTTCAACACTACTTTGAAGGGCAACTACGAGACCATGCGCGTTTGGCGCTCCATGCTATTGCCCACCAACCCAACGCACGTGTTAATCTTAGCCATAGTTGGGTTGCTCCGGATGGTGTCCGATCACCATTGGGTAGGTGACCGCTGCATGCACCACAGTTTAGGTGTTTGCACCAATGACTCACAATGTATTCAGACGATAGCTGATCCAACTGGGCGTCCCGAAACACCACGAACATATGCCTACAGACCAGGCCAATTCTTCGGAACAAGTTGCAGTTGCATGTTGCACCAATGGCTCACAATGTATTCAGACGGTAGCTGATCCAACTGGGCGTCCCGAAACACCACGAACATATGCCTACAGACCAGGCCAATTCTTCGGAACAAGTTGCAGTTGCATGTTGCACCAAGGCCGCCAGGCTCGTAGTGCACGGTCGAAATATCAATACACCGAAAAACCAATACACTGCTTTAGTATATATTTAAGGAAAACAAATATCAACAGGGATAGGATACAGTTAAAGTGCAAACACTTAGTAGGAATGGGTACAGAGCATATGATGCATCAAGGCCTCCTGGCTCGTGGTGCACCCATCGATGACATCGTAATGAGTGTGCCCCTCGGCATACTGTACCTGCACAGTAGAAGGGAATGCATGATAATCATGATAATGTTGGCTTTGAATAACAAACCACATGCTTGTTTCTGTCTATATATGTACTTCCGAATGGAGTTCAAGATTCACAGTCATTTACTAATATCAACAACTTAAATAGGCCAGCAGGAGCAGAAAAAAAATTTGAACAACACAAGATAAACCCAACAACTCTACGAATAACATTAAGGAAATTTCATGCTCAAACACAGATGATTAAAGAACTCAATCTCCTTAACAAATTCCATTATTTTACCATCGATGGGAAGCTATGAACACAGAATAGCACAACGATGATTGAAAAAAGAATTGATGGAAAATTGTTTATTTAAAAGATGAGTAACACACAAATATATAGTCATCCTCAACTGGTATTCAATCGTACGACGATAAAACTCATTACAACAACGTATATCATATTCACTTCCCATACCTGTTTGTTCCATAGGTTGCATCGAACGAAATAGTATCGCCGTAGCAAGTGAATGCCCACCTACCGATGGGATCAGCCCAGAACAGCCGCGCTAGTCGGTCTTGTTCGTCGGTCGGTGTTAAACCCACCGTAGCGTCGGACAGCCGTGATCCGAGGTTAGTACGCACCGAACCTGTTCTTTCACCGGTTTCGGATTCGCTCATCGTCACCCTTCGTAGTTCCGGACACACTTGGTCTGCGGATGAGACATCAGAACCGTGAACAACGCAACAAAATAGCGGTGTATGCACTCTCAAACTCTTTTCAAACGCTGTACGAGCCGAGGTTAGTACGCACCGAACCTGTTCTTTCACCAGTTTCGGATTCGCTCATCGTCACCCTTCGTAGTTCCGGACACACTTGGTCTGCGGATGAGACATCAGAACCGTGAACAACGCAACAAAATAGCGGTGTATGCACTCTCAAACTCTTTTCAAACGCTGTACGAGGTAAGTTATGTAAGGGGAATGTGTATCCCATGTTGCATGTTGCAGAATAGTCTTGTGCGCCACCGTATTTGGGCTCTACGATCCAATACATCAACGCACCATATTCATCCACTAGTTCACACGTTAATAATAGTTTGCACCTGAAAAATAGCATATATATATATTGGAGGTGCGAGGAATCGAACCCCGTGCTTCTCGCATGCGAAGCGAGCGCTCTACCATATGAGCTACACCCCCATAAATGTAAGTATGAGCTGAAATTATACTAGTATGTTTGTCAATTGGAATCAAAATCACTTTTAAATAGATAAAGTGAATTAATTCGATTTAATGTAGACAAAACAAACCACCGGGAGGTCTGGGGAGTCAAACCCTGTGCATGCGCTCTACCATGTGAGCTACAGCCCCATTAATGTGGGGGCTGGGAGCTCTACCATGTGAGCTACAGCCCCATTAATGTGGGGCCTGGCGGCTCTACCATGTGAGCTACAACCCAATTAATGTGGGGGTTGGCGGCTCTATCATGTGAGCTACACCCCCATTAATGTGGGTATACTAGTCTGTTTGCGAGCTACACCCCCATTAATGTGGGTATGAGTTGAACCCATTAATGTGGGTATGAGTTGAACCGCTGAACTTATACTAGTATGTTCGTCAATTGGAGTGTTACTATGGTCGGTACATCGTTGCACAATCGGAGTGTTACTATGGTCGGTACGTCGTTACACATTGAAAACCACCCCTATTAATGTGGGTATACCATGTGAGCTACAACCCCAATAATGTGGGGGCTGGCTGCTCTACCATGTGAGCAACACCCCTATTAATGTGAGTATACTAGTACGTTTGTGAGCTACACGGTATGTGGGTATACTAGTATGTTTGTCGATTGGAGTGCTACTATGGTCGGTACGTCGTTGCATATTGAAAACCACCTCTTATACTAGTATGTTTGTGAGCTACACACCCATTAATATGGGTATGTGCTGAACAGTTGAACTTATACTAGTATGTTTGTCAATTGGAGTGTTACTATGGTCGATTTAACTAGGTTTGACGTCGTTGCACATTGATTGGTTATGAACCGGATTGGAGGTGCGGGGAATCGAACCACGTGCCTCTCGCATGCGAAGCGAGCGCCCCTACCATCTGAGCTACGTCCCCGACTACAATCTCAGTCATTATATATATATATATATATATATATATATATATATATATATATATATATATATATATATATATATATATATATATATATATATATATATATATATATATATATATATATATATATATGTGTATATATATATATATGTGTATATATATATATATATACACATATATATATATATACACATATATATATATACACATATATATATATATATACACACACACACATATATATATATATATATATATATATATGTATATGTATATATATATATATATATATATATATATATATATATATATGTGTGTGTATATATATATATTCAACATCACATTAAAACAAACAACCTGGAGGTGCGGGGAATCGAACCCCGTGCCTCTCGCATGCGAAGCGAGCTCTCTACCATATGAGCTACACCCCCATAAATTTAGGTATGAGCTTAAATTAGACAAGTGCGTTTGTCAATTGGAATCAAAATCACTTTTAAATCGATAAATTGAATTAATTCGATTTAATATCGACAAAACCAACCACCTGGAGGTCTGGGGAATCAAACCCCGTGCCTGCGCTCTACCATGTGAGCTACAGCCCCATTAATGTGGGGCCTGGCGACTCTACCATGTGCGCTACAGCCCAATTAATGTGGGGGTTGGCGGCTCTATCATGTGAGCTACACCCCCATTAATGTGGGTATACTAGTATGTTTGTGAGCTACACCCCAATTAATGTGGGTATGAGTTGAACCGCTGAACTTATACTAGTATGTTTGTCAATTGGAGTGATACTATGGTCGGTACGTCGTTGCACATTGAAAACCACCCCTATTAATGTGGGTATACCATGTGAGCTATAGCCCCATTAATGTGGGGGCTGGCTGCTCTACCATGTGAGCTACACCCCTATTAATGTGGGTATACTAGTATGTTTGTGAGCTACACCCCCATTAATGTGGGTATGAGTTGAACCGCTGAACTTATACTAGTATGTTTGTCAATTGGAGTGCTACTATGGTCGGTAGATCGTTGCATATTGAAAAGCACCGCTATTAATGTGGGTATACTAGTATGTTTGTGAGCTACACCCCCATTAATGTGGGAATGTGCTGAACAGCTAAACTTATACTAGTATGTTTGCTAATTGGAGTGTTACTATGGTCGATGTTATGAACCCGATTGGAGGTGCGGGGAATCGAACCCCGTGTCTCTCACATGCGAAGCGAACGCTCTACCATATGAGCTACAATAATTGGATTAAATGTCGACAAGAGATCTAGGGAATCAAACCCCGTGCTTGAGCTTATACTAATATGTTTGTCAATTGGAGTGTAACTATGGCCGGTCTGACTAGGTTTAACGTCGTTGCACAAACGATTAGTTATGAATGATTAGAGATGCAACGTATCGATCCCCGTACCTCTCGCATGTTAAGCGAGCGCTCTACCATCTGAGCTACGTCCCCGACTGCAATCACATTCATTGTATATATATATATATATATATATATATATGTATGTTGAATATATATATATATATATATATATATATATATATATATATATATATATATATATATATATATATTCAACATCATATTTAAACAAACAACCTGGAGGTGCGAGGGATCGAACCCCGTGCCTCTCGCATGCTTAGCGAGAGCGACGAACTTATACTAGTATGTTTGTCAATTGGAGTGTTACTATGGCCGGTCTGACTAGGTTTAACGTTGTTGCACATTGAAAACCATTGCTTATGAATGATTGTAGATGCAGGGTATCGATCCCCGTACCTCTTGCATGCTAAGCGAGCGCTCTACCATCTGAGCTACGTCCCCGACTGCAATCTTATTCATTGTATATATATATATATATATATATATATATATATATATATATATATATATATATATATATATATATATATATATATATATATATATATATATATATAGGCTATTTTTCATGTGCAAACCATTATTAATGTGTGAACTTGCGGATCAATCAGGTGCGTCGATGTATTGGATCGGATGGCCAAATATTTGCTCCTCGCAACAGACGCATGCACTATGCACCATGGGATCCCTGCCAGCTGTATATTACTTCAAGTATGCATCTTATTTGAATAGAATTCAAATCACGTAACTTCCCTCCCATCTTAATTGAATAGGATTCCAACACGTATTCCTTGGCTTGCTTACGCTTGTCGACTTTGATCCGTAACGAACCTGCGACGTACCGACGAAGGGTGATGGCATGCGAACCGGACGAGGGTGGCTGTGCAATGGAGTTACCGCCACCCGACGACCACAATTTGAACCCCGCCATGGATGCTTTAGAGCTGCCGGCAGTGGGGCGTGTATTTAGAACACTAAACGAGGGTATCCAATGCTACACCAACTACGCGCGGACCATCGGGTTTGACGTTCGATGTAGCTCCGTGAAGCATGACCGAGACGAAGAAGTGTACTTGCGATATTTGGTGTGCAGCCGGTAAGGGTTCAGAGCTGGTGGTAGGATACCCCGCGACCATGATCGGTGTGTGAATGCTAGAGATAAACCGGAGCGCTGCCGCCGACTTTCTAACAGAGTTAATTGCGGAGCGAGGATCGGCTTTAAAAAAAAAGGCTCTGGGAGTACATCGTTACCGTTTTTGTCGAGGAACACACCCATAAATTGTGCTCAGATTCGTCTAAAGTTTTTATGCGAATTAACCGACGTCTCAATGTGGTCCACCAGGCTTTTTTAGGTAATTGTGTTAAGGCCAACATTGGTTCTTCAACGGGGCTGCGGTTTTGCAAGGAAGCCACCGGATTGTATGCAAATGTCGGCGTAACGGACGTGGAATTCCACAATTTTAAGCGAGATGTCCAAACGTACGTTAATGTAGCTGATGGGGAGATGATTATCGCCACCTTCAAAGCCAAGCAAGAAATGTGCAGTGAATTTTTTTATGAATACCATATGGATGAGGAAAACCGGCTATCGCGTCTATTCTGGGCTGATCCCCTCAGTAGGCGGACATTTTCTTGCTACGGCGATAATATTTCCTTCGATGCCGCCTACGAAACAAACAGGTATGAGATTGCACTTTAATTACTGTGGATGTTTAGAATGAACCCCTGCACAATGTGTGTACTGGTAGTTGCATGTGCATGTCACGCCCACCCAAATGCCCTTTGAGCATCACATTTTTGTTGCTGAATTACTCCATGTCTGAATTACTTGCAAAATCTCATTCAAATGATATAATCCTATTAATTATGCTTTGAATTTTGCTAAGTTACTGTATCGAACATGTGTGTGTATTTTGTTTTTTTTTTTTGGAGAATTTTTATATTGTTAATGACTATGATGCATGCACAAACAAATATCATGATGGTAGGTGGGTATGTATATATCTGCATATATATTATTTTTGAATAGAGGTATTTCTTTTCTAATTAAATAATATTTATTTTTCACCTTAACTATTATTTATTGCTTCTATTTTGATTTTGATGTTCTGGTAGGCCCTCGACTAACTTCATACTAAATAGCCCTTTGATGCCTAATTATTTTGTATTGAACGTACACGAGTAATTTTGGAACTAATGCATTCCTTCTTATTTCACAGGTACAGTATGGTGTTTGTGCCGTTTACGGGTGTGGACAATCACAAACGATGCATCACTTTTGGGGGCGGTTTGCTCACTAAGGAAGACGTTGACTCATACAGCTGGCTGTTGGAGAAATTTATAGCTGCAATGGGCAAGAGCCCATTATGTGTTGTGATGGACCAAGACCCAGCAATGCGAATTGCTATCCAACAAGTATTGCCAAATTGCCGCCATCGCTACTGTATGTGGCACATTATGACAAAGGTTTATGAAAAGCTAGGCAATGAGTTTCGCAAAAAACTAAACGCTATCGTCTGGAACGAAAGAATCTGCATTGATGAGTTTGAGGCGCAATGGCACCTATTAATGGATGAGTACAAGCTAACAAACCATCGGTGGTTTAGCAAAATATTTGGTGAAAGGGAGAATTGGATCCCGGCTTACTTTTTTGATTTGCCCATGAGTGGGCTGCTAAGAACCACATCGCGGTCAGAAGCAGAAAACGGTGTATACGGTAAATTCACACGCCCCCATTCCAGTTTGGTAGAGTTCTACATGCAATTCGAGAGCGCGCTGGGAACGCAGCGCTATCGACAAGATAAATTAAACACAGAGTGCGAGGGTTACCTGCCTGAGTTTAAAACGCCATTAGCACTCGAGCGTAATATTGCACGAGAATTCACGATCACTATTTTTTATGAGCTACAGAAAGAAATAGAAGCAGCTTGTTTTTATTGTTCTGTGATCGGTGTACGCCAAGACGGGGATAACACCCATTACGACATTGCAAATGAGGGCAACATTATTGCGACCGTGCACTACAAGGTTGGTGGTCTTGGAGCATCATGCAGCTGCATCTTGTTCCGAAGAATGGGCTTGGTCTGTCGGCATATGTTTGTGGTTTTTCGGGGTGCATAGATGGAACAGTTACCGGCTGAATACATTGTTAGCCGATGATGCAAACATCTTACTTGCGGCGCATGCAAAGGAGTACCGTCAAATGGTGATAAGCCAACCCCTGTAGCAACACAACTGTGGATTGAGATAAACACGTGCGTTGGACTGGTAGGCAACAGCCTAGAGCGGCAAACGCGAATGGTCTCGATACTGAAGGACCTTACCGCAGAATTCAGTAGTGACGGACTATCTATGAACCCTGTTAAGGGTAACCGTGCTGCGATACGGGCATTATGCGGTGTTGAGCCGCAAGAATCAATAACAATCAAGCCCCCCGCCCAAGAGAAGAACAAAGGCACTGGAAAGCGTATAAAAAGCCACAGGGAGATAGCCATCGACAAAAAATGCCAAAATCGGTCGAAAGTGCGGGATCTGTGGTAAATATGCTCACCATAACGCCCGTAGTTGCCCGTCAAAGTAACTTGCTAAGAATTCTGTATCCTATTTAAATTGGTTTGTTTTACTCCCTTTTTTTATTCAGTACGATTCGTTGGCCTGTACCCAGGATTATATAGTCAGTTTGTAATTCATTTAGTGCATTCCAATAACATCAGTTTTTTAATCACCTATTACTGTTAGTAGCATTTTTTGCACTGCTTATACACATACGCTGGAGTGCCCATGCATACAGTGTGAGATCTAAATATAAGAGTATAATCTACGAGAAACTTAACTCGTAGTAGCGGAAGCGGAAACACTGTAGATCTCCAGCCATGGTTGATATCCTGTTGTATTGCCTCTTGAACAGTAGATCTGCAGAATAAGGTTAGCCGTTTTGTCCCATACTTGACTCAGAACCCTAGATGGTGTACTGGTATTTTCTGAGCAGTATGAGTACCATAACTTAAGTGCTATATAATGAATGTGTCATGTATCCCATCAATACAGGGTTTATATAGGCATATGGGTGGAATACAGACTTAACCTAATGTCCAGTCCAACCGATTACTTAATGGGCCTAGTCCACTTGCACCACATAAGTAAGGCCCATATGGGAAAGTCTTACAGTCTCCCACTTGGTGCAAGTACTAGCACAATTCTCATCAAAGAACAAAACACACGAACCATAGTAATATGTCCTCTACTGAATAAGTGAGTTATATCTCCTATGATCACATGCATTTTGATTCCCCAACTTGAATCCTTTATGAACAAACCCTATGTTTATTCCTGGTACCTTAAGGGATGTTTCTCAAAATAAAATATATATGCGCAACTTAAGAGAGAAAACCATCCAAATTGTACAAAAGAGTACACTATATGATCTCTAAGATCCTTAAAAGCATGCCTTAGGTAGAGATCTCTTAATGTTAGCATAATGCTAACTATATTCCATGACTTCTTTATAAGTTAACATAAGTACTACCTCTAACGGCTAAAAGTTTGGAGTTGACACGTCTGTCACTCTCACTCATCAAAATAGCCAAAAGATAGTCAAGTCACAGAAGCATTCCAATAACTTAGACAATAAACAAAAACTCTAAGTCCATAAATTTGAAATGTTAAACATACATCATAAATTTCCAAATAATCTCAATGTCCACCTTAAAATGAACTGAACATTATGAGTCTTACTTTTATGTTTATCAAAATTTTCTTGAGCCTTACAAACCAAAATGGCCCAGGATCAATTTCGAAGAAACTAAAGACTCTACTAAATGCTGAAGAGTTTATCACTTAACAGTGCACCACAAGTTATATGTTTTGTTCTAATAAACTCCTCAATATTGTTACAACATTTTCATAAATATGTTGCTAAACCAATATGAATTTATATGAACAAATACAATATTAATACTTATGGAATCTTTTGGACTTATTGTTTGACATACAATCCAATTTAGGATGTATGAAGCCTATTACATCCAAAATCTTTAATGGAGTATCTTAATGATCTTTTTCTAAGTGATCACTCCCACTGATTATGGAGTATCTTAATGATCCTCTTTTTTTTTTTTTAAATGATCACTCCCACTGATTAAGATATTCTTTAGCAAAATTAATGATATACGTACTCATAATTGATTTGACCAACTAATTAATGAAGATATAATTCCCCACCATTAGTTGGGCATACTAAATAATCAATATATGATTCCAATTATAGTCCAACTAAAGGAATAACTAATGAGGACATGACTCCCCACCGTAGTTGGACATACTATAATAAAATACACTGTCCAAAACCAATTGAAATTTGGCTCAAAAGGTACATTTTATTCTTGGAATCCAAAGAGGTATATTATATCACATAACTTACTATAGTTGATCCAAATAACCAAGTAAGCTTCATGAAACAATTAATAAAAGGGGCTAAATTTTGGGAAGTGACTGAATACATGTTTTGCCAATGCAAACCATGAAACTTAGAATTATAATTGAACTAAATTTATAAATTCTAAGAAATTGTGATAAAATTATTATTTAGTGGGTTGTGGGATTTATTGACATAAAACTTGCATGTAGGCTAAAGTTTTAATTCTATTAAATCCAACTAAACCCTTGATACTATTTTATCTCAATTACTAAATAGACAGAAGAATCTAGTGACATAAAACTTGCCTGTGGGCTAAAGTTTTACTCAATTAGATCCAACCGAAATTTTAAATTTTATGATGAAACAATTATCAAATAAGTTGAAGAATCAAGTGACATAAAACTTGCATGTAGGCTAAAGTTTTACTCAATAAGATTCATTACAACTATTATGATAAAAAAAAAAAAAAAAAAACTTAAGAAATCATGTTCCTTTCCTTAATCCCTGTGGGTAAATTAAGAAATATGATTTCAAATTTACATCATAAAATTAAACTTTATGATAGAGATGAGAATTATTTACAAATAACCATAAAGTAAATAAAATTGATTTATTTCTATCATCACTGATAAAACTACTAAACTACATTCCGATACATAATTGCATGTGGGCTAAATTATGATCGTAGTCCAGTATTTCATCCTGATTAACTATACAAATATAACGAAATTGCATGTGGGTTAAATTCCATCATATTACATACAATTAATCACAAATGATATGTCCACAACTGTATGTGATCAAGATAAACTGCTTAATATATAATTTTAACTGATTAAGGATGTTGTGGCTACTCCCCAACTCATTAAAATTATAAGATCACTAGACAATTATCATTGCCATCTTTATGTAATTTAAACCTTAGACAATTTTAGTATATTAAAGATGCTGTGGCTACTCTTTAATTAATCTAAAATTGTAATCACTTGGCAAAAGGGAAATTTAAAGCCTAACAAACAAATTAAACCAACACATGATAGACAATTATTAGGTATACTCCCAAGAAAGTTGGTCGAGACGAAGCTCGGTTAAATACCAACTCCTTAGACAGAGTAGCGTCGCAAGGGGACTAGTAGCAACAAGACTTTTAAGCCAGGGCCATAGAACTAGTATTCCTCCCCAAGAAACTTCCCTAAGTCATGTGTTCTCATGTTTGAAGTAAAATCGTTTGGGAGATCTAAAGATTGTAGATTCACATATGGATAAGGCTTTAAATTGATGAACTAAATTAACGGGCTAAACGTGCTTAAATTCAGGCACTACCGCAACTAAAGTTTATGCACAAGTCCAACTTAAATAGGAAGTAATATAAGTCCATCCTAAATTTATGCAATTGCTAAAGGCATAATAAAAAAAAATTGCATAATTTAAAACAAAATATTATGCTTAGGACAAATATGCATAAAAATAAACATTAAACTCATATATTCCAGACAAATTGCATAACCTAAAGCAATTTACAATATGAGATTTCAATAATTTGAAATTTTAAACTGTAAACCCATGACAAAAAGTTTTAATGCATAAAGATCAAATTTATGAGAAATAACTGAATTCACAAATTATAACAATAACAAACCAAAAGTATATGTTATCATTTGTAAATCAAAATCTCACAAAACCTAATTTTATAATTAAACTTAATATTATGCGCTTAATATGATCAAATGCATAAAACAACAGTCCAAAGAGTATGAATCATACATAACCAAATATGGGCAATAACATTAATCATAATTCAAAGACTAAATGAATTATGAAATAAATATACAGTAATGGCAATAGTCAGTTGCCTAAAAAAAATTTCTTATCTGAAGCATTGCCACATAAACATAATTGGAAACAAATCAGGATTCATAAATAAACCATAATAATAATGTTATCATTAAAATATTAATGGTAATAAATAACCTTATAATCACCATTAATATTTGGTAATAACAACCAAAGTATGGTAATATACCTTCTTTAATGTTTCCATTTTTATTAAGAAAATAAAATATGGCAATTTCAAAATATAGCAGTCAAACTATAACTGTAGCACTAATTATCAAGAAAAAATTAATGATAAAAACTTAATGACTAACCTTAATGATGCAAACCGCATCTTCCATAGTGCTAAAATTCTCCCATCTTCACCGTCAGTAACCTCAATGCAACGTCACGTAACAATAATCACCAAATAGGTAATCTTTCCAAACATAATAGATTACCAAGCAATAATAATTATTATGAAAGGTAATAAACGAGGTTAGCCCCTAAACTTAACAGTTATTAATATTGCCAATTTTAATAACTTAATAAATGACAAAACTGTAATTAAGGGGACATCTAATATTAATCTCATATTACCACATAATAATTAATCAAGACTATAATGTCTTTTAGGGAGACTAAAGTTATGGTAATAATCAAATTACCATTGTTAAGGCAATATACCAACTATATTGCTTACTATATTATTAAAAGAATTAATATTATTATTAAGGCCCTGAAAACTATTGATGGATTAAAAAAATATAATCAACTTAAATCAATAGTTGTAACTCTTAATGGCCAAAATAACAATTATAATCTTTAAATTCTTAATGGCTCATAAATAGACCCAAGATAATAATTATAGCACTTAATCACTCAAATTAGACCCATAAACTCAATGGTCCAATACTGAAATATATCCAAACTTAATATTATTACCAACCATGACTACCATTAACAAAATATGGTAGTCGGTAATAATTAAGACTTAGTGAACATGTTATGCATAATAATCAATATTATTACCATAATAAACATGTTATAAGTCAAACTAAAATAGCAATAATTAACATTAAAATATCACTCAATAATGGTGGGATCCAAACTTTAATGACCCAATATAGGTCCCAAATAGCTTGTTCAAAATAGGTTTTAAAGTCCTAAGTAAAATATAAGACTAAAATATGCCCAAATTAAATGGGAACCCAAAACAAGCTATCTTAATAGGCTATAATATCCAAAATTAGCCTAAGGATCCAAAATTGAATAATATTTAATATAGAAACTATGAATTAATAATATGTTATATCCAACATTAATATATGCTTTTCTAAATGTACAATTATAATAGAATAATTTATGAATATACAAAGCATGCTTGGATTTTGCATATTAATATAATATTAACTCATAAATCCAAAATAAATTGCAATACTTCAGACAATTTAATATGCATCTCAATATTAAATTAAAATTCACATAGCAAATTTAAATCTTAATATTTGCCCATAATTGAATGATAATTTAATTATGAATTAATGCCAAAATTAAGAGAAAACTAAAGGGCATTAATATTCCAAAAAAAAAAATATGCAATTACTATATATTTACCATTAATTTGCCAAAATAATATACAATATAATATTAATTAAGGTAATTAACATAATATAGCAATATTAAACTAAATTATTTCCATTTACCAAAATTAATATATATAATATTAAATTAAGCAACTATTTATATGGTAAATAAATAATAAAGGTAAATTGCATTTTTAATAGGAAATTAACCTTATTAGCATATGGTGTACCATCTCTTCCCATGCATCGCCGGGAAACCAGCGAAGAAGCAGGGAAGAAGCAACGAAGGCATCGCCACTCTCCTCGTTGCAACACCAACGTCCGCCACCGTCATCATCGTAACGTCATCGCCGCCTACAAATCCAAGTCGTGCCGTCGTCATCTTCATCGTGACGCCACCACCGCAACGACGGCCTTACGGAGAGGAGAACGCGAAGATGCAGACTGAAGAGGGATAAGGACCAGCCCACCTCCTTCGCATCTCGCCTCTGCGCAACGCCAACAACCGCCGGAAAACCGTACGCACCTTCGCCATCTTGCCTATCTGCATCGCTGGTACGCCATCGGCGTGAAGGAGAAACAACAACAGCTCAACCGGGATGCAACCATGGAAGCCGGCTGTACGCAGCTTTCTGGATGACGAAGGTCCGGTCGCCATTCCACAGGGTCTCACGGAGCTGCTGCTGCGCATCGGAGGTGGAGGAAACGCCACTGGAGTCTAAAGCTGCACGGTGGTGGAGCACCTCCGCCGGAACGTAGCCATTGCAGCGCCCAAGCTCATGGCTCGTAGTGCCATCCACCGCCGTCGTCCACCGTCCACGACTCGCATCCTCAACAGCGACCGGGGGAAAAGTCACTGGAAAAAAAAAAATTGAGGCCCTTTTCGTTTTTTTTTTTTTTTTTTTTTTTTTAAATCTCCGACGCCGGCAGAGAGAAAAAAAAAATTTCAAGGAAAAAAAATTAATTAATTAATGCTAAAAAAAAATAATTTTCAGCAGTCCAAAAATCATATACAAAAAACTTAATGTATATGAAATAAATTAATATTGTTTTTAGACAAAGCAATCAACCAGACAGAGATTTATAAAGGCTCTTGATACCAAATGTGAGATCTAGAGTATAATCTACAAGAAACTTAACTCGTAGTAGCGGAAGCGGATGCACTGTAGATCTCCAGCCATGGTTGATATCCTGTTGTATTGCCTCTTGAACAGTAGATCTGCAGAATAAGGTTAGCCGTTTTGTCCCATACTTGACTCAGAACCCTAGATGGTGTACTGGTATTTTCTGAGCAGTATGAGTACCATAACTTAAGTGCTATATAATGAATGTGTCCTGTATCCCATCAATACAGGGTTTATATAGGCATATGGGTGGAATACAGACTTAACCTAATGTCCAGTCCAACCGATTACTTAATGGGCCTAGTCCACTTGCACCACATAAGTAAGGCCCATATGGGAAAGTCTTACATACAGTGCTACCTAATTTTATCCATTTTGCCTTGTTTTTTTTTTTTTTTGGAATTTTCCAATGCATATCAAACCCACTTTTTAATAACCAAAATGGACCTGTAATAGACAACCTAGCATAACACATGTGATAGCACTTTTGATTAAAATGGACTTTTTAATATAAAACATACCCCCCACTGCACAGTGCGCGTTTGTATATACACAGGCATGCATAATGTCTCCTACCCTGATTCACCAATTTTGGTTTATGTGGTTTATTATGGCATAAGAATATGATTTACGATTGCAAATATTTGGTTTATTTTGGTTTATGTTGCTACGATTTTTGTCCACCTCTTTTTTTATTTTATTTTTTTATTTTTATTTGAGATATCCTTATGGTTTGCAATGTCTGCAACTGTATGCAAATAGAATACAGGGATCCCCCAAATATAATTTATTAACAACGAAAATAGATCAAACCGACTAACCAAACTAAAAACCATGTTGCACTGCCCCAAACATTTAAAAAAGTCTAACTAATAACTAAAAATCACCACCTAAGGTAATATACACCAAAAATTAAACCACAGCACTTGAGCTACCCCATAACTGCCTCTGCAACTGTATGCAAATAGATTACAGGGATCCCCCAAATATAATTTATTAACAACGAAAATAGATCAAACCGACTAACGAAATTTAAAACGGTGTTGCACTGCCCAAGCATTTAAAAAAGTCTACCTAATAACTGACCATCACCACCTAAGATAATATACACCAAAAATTAAACCACAGCACTTGAGCTAGACCATAACTGCTGAGACCAAAAAACAAAACCCCAGATTGGAGGTGTAATCATGATCAAATCTTCTTCCATGCTGGCACCCCATCCTACTCACCGATGCATTTGTGCCAATCTTTTACTTTCAAAAGCTGACACGCGCGCAGCAATACTGGTTGTATGGGTGTTTACCACGCTAAGCAGGATATTGTGCATGTAGCGCTTGCGTAGGTTGAGCATCTGCATGGCATCCCCCCGCTGCAGACCAGTATCCCAACTCGCACACCCCTGTCCCACGTATGCCTCCATATGGCGCATCGTGAACACCCCAGAATCCAACGTTGAGGTGGTATCCCTCCACGCCATCTGCATCCTCTTTGGTTTAAACATTTGTATGCGTGCAGCACGAAGTCCTTGCCCCTTGGAGTCCAAGTAAGCACTAGGCACATCATCTGCATGGAAATCATTATTAAAACTGCTGTGACCAACTTAGGATAAGAAGGGCACACGCCTAAAACGCATGACTATTAATAACATATGCTGCATAAGATATGTTACAGTAGCAGTTAATTATTCTTTCCCACTGGATTTTATGTCCAGAGAAGACCTAAGGCCCATGTTTAATGAAAGCGAGTACTATGCTTCACCTCAAGTCTTTCACTAGTTCATCACTGTACAGAGGAAGAATAGTTAAGATATACATATATATATATATATTATAATACCCAAGATAAACCATAGCTCTTGAAGATCCACCTCACTGGAATAACAGAAACATAGACGAACATACCATCCCACCTCGGGACACATTTCCCATTTTTTCCAGCTCCTGGGTTATTTCTTTACAAGATACATCGTGTAGAAGAGATGTTTTTCAAGGTTTGGGAAGATCAATAGTTAACAGAAGTCTAAAACATAACCAAAGGAGACTTACTATTTAGGATTTTGTAAATTAAAGTGTTCTGAAGAATGTTCAGTCCCAAACAATACTGTGATAAAGAATCTCCTTGACCTTTATTTATTCACAGTTACAATCATTCTTTGTAAGCTCACACGTCAATTTACATTTTACAGTAAAAATTATTCCATTTTGCAGTTTGCGAGTATTGTGCTCCATTTTTATCTGCTAGTATAATCGTAAGCCTTAGCTGTAACAGCTAGTTGGTTTGACTAAAGTGAACGTGAGTGGCAACTGGTAAGTTTGACACGAGCAAATGGAATAATATAAAGGATTAAAGGGAAGATGCATATGTAATAATTAATAAACAGAGTATGGAGCTAAGGACACATACCAGCTCCTCTGGAGCCCCACCATACATTTCTCTGTTTGTCTTCTTCACAGACGAACTATCAATGATGTCAAAACGGGGTGGCTTGCAGCTGATAGCCATCATGTAATAAGTGCCCTTGGTGAAAATTGGGAAAATAAACTGCATTGGCATCCAAAAAAAAAAGGAGTATTAGTCTATGGAGGGTAGTTGTTAGTGCAATGTCATACTAGTTAAGGGTACATCACCATATCTATGTCGGCAGTACCACCACCGGCCTATTCTCTGCAACTCAGCATCCATGCGATTCGCGAACCAACTGATCCTCGCGTCCTCGCTGACAGATGTTCCAACAACCATCCCAATCTGCATATACCAGTTAATAATTAGAAGGGGTTTGCACCAGAAAACATGGTATATAGAGTATTCTGCTAGAGTGCACACAAAAGCATACCGTTGTGCTAGTAGGAAGAAACAACCGCGTCACGCCACCATCTGTGCTCAGCTCCTCCCGCATCAACAACAGGCTTGGACACATTCGACCCCTCCCTCAGTGTTTGGATTTGTGCCCACTTTACCGTCCGCTCAGCATACTGGAATAACGCCTCATCGCTACAGGTTAACAACGATAAACCAAATATTTTCATAATAGACCCCAACCACATCTTCCAATAATAATTAGAATGCACCCCGAACACCCGAGCTCAATCGCATTAAAAGCCACTTATCGTTCTCCCTGGGGGCAACTAAAAACCCACCTCCACAAGACATACACGTGCGGTAGTGGAGTAGTCAGGTAACCAAGCATGGGGCTGAAGTAAATCCCCCGCGCCTGGGCATGATGAATAACTGGCTCCTTCTCTTTGCCCTTTGGCCCATCAGCTGGAGCTGTGCACGGTGCAGCGTTCACTTTGCCCTTTGACACGTCAACTGGAGCTGTGCACGATGCAGCGTTCTCTTTGCCCTTTGGGCCGTCAACCGGTGCAGCGGGATGTGATGCAACACGTGCGCTACCTAGTTCCTGCAAATGTCGGCCCAAATAAACATTTGAAACTGACACTAGCAGAATAATATGCATTAGCATACCTGAGGAGGTGGTGCAGCGAAGACCGGCTCTTGAACCATGTTCTTTGTCCGGTTATGCGCTGCAAACTCTTGCGTCAACCCTAAGCTGAAACTTGGCACATCAGACACGCCATAAACCCCAGTAGCAGCCATCTCAGCCCGGTCAAGCTCCCTTAAAAAGTCTGCATCATACAACAGAGGCCCTTCGTCGCGACCCGGCGACAGGGCGGGCAGTTTAGGAGCTGCCTCAATTGCCTTGGCTGCTGTCTTTACAATAACCTCCCACTGTTTGATTGAATCCACCACTGTTTGGAAATTACAATCTTCTTGCACTTCGTTGGGGTGCTTGGAAACCAAGTCAACAACCCGTGTGGTGAGCGATTGCAACTCAGCTGTGATTACTGCAAACTCTTGGCCAAACCCCTGCAACCCCCCACCCTCACCACCACACACACAACGGATGTTAACATGCAAATTATATAATGATTGGAAAAGAAAATGGCTACATCAAAAATCATACCATGTTCTCGGCACAAGCCTGTCCATGGCGTGGTCCCACCCCCGCCCCAAGTTGCGGTGCACCAGGATTTGACGCACAAGGAGGACCATCCACCACACCCCTACCGAATCCCCCAGAATCAAGCTCAATCAGCTCACGTGCTTTAATGAGATCCGTTGTCCACCCCACCATGAGCGGGATCGTCCTAGGGACCTCTTGCACACCCACCACGACCCTATCCAAATACAAAAGCTGAACACACACAAACGCGCCACTGTTAGCCAAGATAAAATAACATACCCCCTACAGAACCAAAACCAAAACCACTTACAGTTAGGAACAGAAGTGGGCCAGTGAATTTGCGATTCGAACCCTCGGTCCAACTTCGATGGGTAGTAACCAACGAGCGAATCAAATACTCACACCAGTCAAGGTCCTTTATCGTGTCCACACTACTTAACATGTGGACGGTTTTCTGGTTTGCATAGCCATTAGGTGTGCTCGCAACCAGGGTGGTCATCACTACAACACTGAAATGGATTTTGAACCACCGGCCACCATCACTCAACTCCTCCAACAGCGCACATAACCCCCTAGCTGTAATCCTTCCTCTACGTTGTTTCACCGCGTGCCTCCAGTCCCGCAACTCCAGGCTAACCCCCTGGCTATCCCGTTCAGCAGTCGGTATTGGTCCACACGGCAAGCCAAAGATGGCGGCAACGTCCTCCTTGGTGACAGGAATGTACCGATCGTCCCCCAGGTTGATCCTCTTCTTAACCGGGCCAAAACAGGTGACCAACCAATGACCCATACGCAGCGGTACGTCAGTAATCTTAAACCCCAACTGTAACACCCCAGATTTTCAAGACTTTAAACTTATATAATGAAGGTAGAATCTCATTAAATCCCAAAATACGATACAAGAGTACGGGGTGCTATGCCACACCCGAGCTAGAGAACTCAGGTGCACAGGCTAAATTCTAAAACCTCAATCAATATCAATACAAAGTCATGGCACGCAGGCCGAGAGGGAAAACTATCTAATCTACGCCCCAAGCTTCTAGCGCGCTCCAGTGATCTACTCGTCTGTGCCTGAAAGCCAAATATATCTGTTCAGCGAGAGATGCTGGTAACCCACTCCAACGCGTTGAAATACAATACATATAGACATATATATAGATATACGAAAACCAATTTGAAGCATGAAGATATATCCTACGAGACTCTAGCTTTTAAAACAGGGATCGACTCACAGATAGGGCTAAGCACAGACAGCAGTTATACCAAGCATATACAGTTTACAACAGGCAAGACAGGTAAGATAAGCACAATTAATAATCATAATCCAACATATACGATTCCCAGTATAAATCCCATAGTCACATCCCCAAGATACTCATAACAACAACTCATCCATATCTCATCACATAGCACACTTTGTTGGCGCCACAAGACCAATCGCATGCCCATATATGAGGGTCAGCGCATATAGCTCTGACACGGCCCCGCAGCACCCTGCCCCGTATCGCAACACGGAGGGGTCGATCGCAACCGACCGATGAACCGCAGCTCATCATAGTTTGATCGTAACCAAACAGTGGACCGCAGCCCAAGAGTATGTCATCTGACCGCAACGAGGAAAATGAACCGCGGCTCATGTAGAAACGTTTGATCGTAACCAAACGGTGGACCGCAGCCAAAGATTGTAAATCTGACCGCAGCCAGCTTCTGAACCGCAGCTCAGGAATAACCAATCCGATCGCAACCGGATTGGGGTATCATGCGCACATAACACATAGCAAGCACATGCAACCCACATTATCACATTGGAAAGGGGGAGAAAACGTAAAACAAAACCTATGCGTGATCCTTCACATACTAAGAATACTCCTAAAGGGTTCATACTTCTTTCACCTAGGTCAACGGGATACCAATTCAACTAGCATGCAATATATAAGACTCATAAAACCTACGAACGGTACCCGAAATATCAAGCTAGACATAGGCACGATAGACGGAGTCCGTTGGGACACCACGGGGGTCGGGGGAACATCAAACGGGGAAGCCAAAATCCCAAATTGGGTACAATCCAGCGGGTAGCCGGTGGGTGAGGGGTCACCCGCCGGCGGCACTGTTCCGGGCAGCGGGTGCCCGGCGGGCAGCTGCCCGCCCGCCGGCTGCCCGCTACCGGCGTTGCCCAAATAGGCCGCGGGTAGGTGGCGGGTCCCCTACCCCCACCTACCCCCTACTGACTCATTATCACCAAAAATGCCCCGGGAACTTTTGTGGAACCCGGAACCATGCTTAGACACTTTCAAACGTAATTGACAACACACGTAGACAATTAACGGATCAGAATCAAGGAACAGATGGCACATAACCTATCATGCTTTTCTAAACATAATCAACACCCAATCATGCGAATTCCCACCCAATATACCAAGAATAATACCGTACGAATTCCACGATATACCTAGGGTTCTAATTACTTTTAAATCAACAAGAACACAATTCATCTTCCAAAATAAAGATTCGGTAGGAATATCATATAACTATCAAGAACCTCACATAATCATTAAGAACATCAAGAACACCATATAATTATCAAGAACGTTATATAATCGTCAAGAACACCATAATTATCAAGAACCTCTCCTCATCAAGATCACCCATGGAATCATCCCACCAATCATCAATAATAATATCACAAATCATCAATACACAATAATATGGGGAAATCCTAAGAGGGGAATCATAGCTATGAAAATAGGTTTTGTTGAGACATGGGTTACCTCTTAGCCTTAATTAATTCCTTGGCTATGAAGGGTCTTTCTTTAAGCTTTCTTGCTTTCTTGATTTCTTCTAAGGGAATTCTTGGAACTCTTTGGGTGGTGAGAGATTATTGTGGTAAAAGATCTAGGTGGCTCCTATATCCCTATTTATATATTTAAGACTCCTAATTAGGGCCTGAATGGTATGAGTTTACTAATTCTATTCCTTATAGGACTAAGGACTTGTTTTAGGGATAAGGGTCCATGGTCCATAGTGGACCATATTAATTGATTAAAGGGAATCCTAATCATAATCTGAATAGTAAAAGGTTTACTTTCTTTATTCCTAATAGGCTTAAGACTCTAATTTAGGCAAGGGTCCATGGTTCATGGTGGACCTTATTAATTTATTAACCGAATTTAATCATATTTAATTATTATTAACGGGATTAATTTAAATAATTAATCTGGGATTGAAGGCCATAACACGGGGTGTTACACCAACAGCGCACCAAGGCCAATCACCAGAACATCCTCCCTTTGCCTCTCAGTCAAGGTTCCCATGAAGTTTGCGAGGTCCTTCGGCGTCCCACGTGTATTGAACTAGCCTCTCGTTGAACGCTGCACACGGGGTGCTTCCATCTCCACATCCTCGTCCAACACCAGCGGCGGAGTCTGGAAAACAACCTCCTCCCCACTTTCACCGTCACTTAGCAGAACTACACGACAGTCATCAGAACCTGTGCACAGCAAACGAGAGGCCATGAGAACCACAACATACTATATGTAAACTATTATCCACACATGCATTCCCGGAAATAACATAAACAACGAATGCTTAGGTCCATTATAATAGCACAACAATACCATCTTACAATAACAGTATAGTATTTAATATTTTTTATATAGCAGGCAGTATATCATAAGCCACCGGTGCACTTCAGGAAGCTAAAATGTAGTAAAGACTATTAATAGTACTAATTACTGCCACATTTGGACCGGGAAAAAAATAGTGAAGCCACCAATTTTTTCCTTTAAATAAGGACAGAATAAACGAACGCCAAGCATTAGTGTCCAATATATAGTACGCAAAGCATTTTTCTTTATATATATAAAGCATTTCAGTGAATGAATTAAATGTAGTGTTCGGTACTTTAGTATGCTTACTATCAACGAATTATTATTACCTATTACACCCCACCCCCACACACAAAAAACAAGCCACAATACGGCTACAGCTTGCTGCTTCTGTTGCCAGAATCATATGAATAATTATATATCAGTTTAGCATGCGTACAACCACATAGTACAACCAAGCTAATAAAAATGCATTGTAAGCCAAAATTGCAACCCATAGCCGAAGTCAAATTAACAGCAATCCAGTTTCAAAGTGTTATACAATTACATGATAGCACACAGAGCACAAAATGGTGTGAACAAAATTGAAATTGGTCTGTTTTCTTTGTTTTAAAATGGTCTGTCCACATGAGCTTTTGTCTTGTGCAATGTTGATATTCAAGCACAGATAGTTAAGATTTTAGGTCCAAATTTGATGGAATTGCAGATATAATAGTGACAGTTAAGTTCCTGGGGAAGCTAGAGCAAGGAAAAATTACGTTTTCATAATTGATACTGGTTGCATTGTCTATCAGAGTGAGCATGCTATATTTCTGTTTCCAATATCCTTGTATGTGTTTCACAGATTATGCTTTGCTAGATAATAATTTTATTGAGTCATTGTTTCTTATGAAGCTAATGGGTTTTTAATTTAGTAGAAAGTACCTAAGTACAATTCAATCACCACTAATTCAAGGACTGATGCTAGTTTCCACTTTGAACTTATGTTTCTGCCTATCTATGTTTGGGATGCTAATAATAAATTTTTTACAATTCATGCACCATGCTCCGGAACAGTAGCAGAACAGCTAATGATCAGATTGGAAGCAAATCAATACCTCAACAGTCCAAATTTATGCTAATAATAAATTTTTTCAATATTATTTATTCATTCCCCCTCCCCACCCCCAACCCCCAGCTGCAATCCGTAATTACCCCGCCCACTGCCACCACTACACCCCAGGTTTTGATGTGAACAAAATTGAAATTGATTTGGGCAAAACCCCCTTACTGCACCAGACGTTACCTCCCCCCCCCCCCCCCCCCATGGCCTTACCAAATGAGAAAAATACACGGAACTCACCTCTCTGCCCCAGTCGATGCGCCACCCTCCTCCGTGCCGAAACCCTGGATGCTACCCCCGACGCAGACCAGTCGACCCCCACGCGGCAACCGCCGTTGGAATGGGAGCTAGTAGTCCGCCATCGCGAACGGCGTTTGAATAACCTGGCGGACGGAGAAGCCAGAGGCGGCAATAGACGGCCGGGCCTTCCACGCGTCTAGCGGCGATCACCCACATTAGACCTCGCCATTACTGCAATCTGTTCGGACTGAGTTTGCAGTATGATTGCGGTGTGTTCGAAGCAAGCTTGACAGTCCGACGCGGGATGAGTAAAGTTGAATGAGTGGAAGAGTCGGAGAAGGACTAAAACACAAAACCACACATATACGGGTAACAATCCAGTGAGATACAAGATGCACACACTACACCGTGCACCCGCGTTTGTATGCGTTGATCATAACAAGATGAACGGCTGCTATCAGTCCACATTTTAAATACAATCCATTCCTGAACAACACTCTATAAGATGCACACACTACACCGTGCACCCGCGTTTGTATGCGTTGATCATAACAAGATGAACGGCTGCTATCAGTCCACATTTTAAATACAATCCATTCCTGAACAACACTCTATAAGTGCGGGGAATCGAACCCCGTGCCTCTCGCATGCGAAGCAAGCGCTCTACCATATGAGCTACACCCCCATAAATTTAGGTATGAGCTTAAATTATACTAGTATGTATGTCAATTGGAATCAAAATCACTTTTAATTCGATAAATTGAATTAATTCGATTTAATATCGACAAAACCAACCACCTAGAGGTCTGGGGAATCAAACCCCGTGCCTGCGCTCTACCATGTGAGCTACAGCCCCATTAATGTGGGGCCTGGCGGCTCTACCATGTGAGCTACAGCCCCATTAATGTGGGGCCTGGCGGCTCTACCATGTGACCTACAGCCCAATTAATGTGGGGGTTGGCGGCTCTATCATGTGAGCTACACCCCCATTAATGTGAGTATACTAGTATGTTTGTGAGCTACACCCCCATTAATGTGGGTATGAGTTGAACCGCTGAACTTATACTGGTATGTTTGTCAATTGGAGTGTTACTATGGTCGGTACGTCGTTGCACATTGAAAACCACCCCTATTAATGTGGGTATACCATGTGCACCCCTATTAATGTGGGTATACCATGTGAGCTACAGCCCCATTAATGTGGGAGCTAGCTGCTCTACCATGTGAGCTACACCCCTATTAATGTGGGTATACTAGTATGTTTGTGATCTACACCCCCCCCCCCCCATTAATGTGAGTATACTAGTATGTGAGTACACCCCCATTAATGTGAGTATACTAGTATGTTTGTGAGCTACACCCCCATTAATGTGGGTATGAGTTGAACCGCTGAACTTATACTGGTATGTTTGTCAATTGGAGTGTTACTATGGTCGGTACGTCGTTGCACATTGAAAACCACCCCTATTAATGTGGGTATACCATGTGCACCCCTATTAATGTGGGTATACCATGTGAGCTACAGCCCCATTAATGTGGGAGCTAGCTGCTCTACCATGTGAGCTACACCCCTATTAATGTGGGTATACTAGTATGTTTGTGATCTACACCCCCCCCCCCCCCCATTAATGTGGGTATGAGTTGAACCACTGAACTTATACTAGTATGTTTGTCAATTGGAGTGCAACTATGGTCGGTACGTCGTTGCATATTGAAAACCACCCCCATTAATGTGGGTATACTAGTATGTTTGTGAGCTACACCCCCATTATTGTGGGTATGTGCTGAACCGCTAAACTTATACTAGTATGCTTGTCAATTGGAGTGTTACTATGGCCGATCTGACTAGGTTTGACGTCGTTGCACGTTGATTGATTAACCCGATTAGAGGTGCGGGGAATCGAACCCCATGCCTCTCGCATGCGAAGCGAGCCCTCTACCATATGAGCTACACCCCCATAGATATAGGTATGAGCTGAAATTATACTAGTATGTTTGTAAATTGGAATCAAAAACACTTTTAAATAGATAAATTGAATTAAATGTCGACAAAACCAACCACCTAGGCCTATGAGCTGAACTTATACTAGTATGTTTGTCAATTGGAGTGTTAGTATGGTCAGTTTGACTAGGTTTGACGTCGTTGCACATTGAAACCCATTGGTTATGAATGATTGGAGATGCGAGGTGTAGATCCCCGTACCTCTCGCATGCTAAGCGAGCGCTCTACCATCTGAGCTACATCCCCGACTGCAATCTCATTCATTATATATATATATATAACATCACACATGGAGGTGTGAGGAATCGAACCCCGTGCCTCTCGCATGCGAAGCGAGCACTCTACCATATGACCTACACCCCCATAAGTGTAAATTTGAGCTGAAATTATACTAGTATGTTTGTCAATTGGAATCAAAATCACTTTTAAATAGATAAATTTAATTAATTCGATTTAATGTCGACAAATCAACCACCTGGAGGTCTGGGGAATCAAACCCCGTGTCTGCGCTCTACCATGTTAGCTACAGCCCCATTAATGTGGGGCCTGGCGGCTCTACCATGTGAGCTACAGCCCCATTAATGTGGGGCCTGGCGGCTCTACCATGTGCGCTACAACCCAATTAATGTGGGGGTTGGCGGCTCTATCATGTGAGCTACACCCCCATTAGTGTGGGTATACTAGTATGTTCGGCTCTATCATGTGAGCTACACCCCCATTAGTGTGGGTATACTAGTATGTTTGTGAGCTACACCCCAATTAATGTGGGTATGAGTTGAACCGCTGAACTTATACAAGTATGTTTGTCAATTGGAGTGTTACTATGGTCGGTACGTCGTTGCACATTGAAAACCACCCCTATTAATGTGGGTATACCATGTGAGCTACAACCCCATTAATGTGGGGGCTGGCTGCTCTACCATGTGAGCTACACCCCTATTAATGTGGGTATACTAGTATGTTTGTGAGCTACACCCCCATTAATGTGGGTATGAGTTGAACCGCTGAACTTATACTAGTATGTTTGTCAATTGGAGTGCTACTATGGTCGGTACGTAGTTGCATATTGAAATCCACCGCTATTAATGTGGGAATACTAGTATGTTTGTGAGCTACCACCCCCATTAATGTGGGTATGTGCTGAACAGCTGAACTTATACTAGTATGTTTCTCAATTGGAGTGTTACTATGGTCGATCTAACTAGGTTTGACGTCGTTGCACATTGATTGGTTATGAACCCGATTGGAGGTGCGTGGAATCGAACCCCGTGCCTCTCGCATGCGAAGCGAACGCTTTACCTTCTGAGCTACGTCCCCGACTGCAATCTCATATATATATATATATATATATATATATATATATATATATATATATATGTGTGTGTGTGTGTGTGTGTGTGTGTGTATATTCAACATCACATTTAAACAAACAACCTGGAGGTGCGGGGGATCGAACCCTGTGCCTCTCGCATGCTAAGCGAGAGCTCTGAACTGTGTTACTATGGCCGGTCTGACTAGGTTTGACGTCGTTGCACATTGAAAACAATTGGTTATGAATGATTGGAGATGCAGGGTATCGATCCCCGTACCTCTCGCATGCTAAGTGAGCGCTCTCCCATCTGAGCTACGTCCCCGATTGCAATCTCTGTACCTCTCGCATTCTAAGTGAGCGCTCTACCATCTGAGCTACGTCCCCGATTGCAATCTTATTCATTGTGTGTATATATATATATATATATATATATATATATATATATATATATATATATATATATATATATATATATATATATATATATATATGTGTGTGTGTGTGTGTGTGTGTGTGTGTGTGTGTGTATATATATATATATATATATATATATATATATATATATATATATATATATATATACACACACACACACACACACACACACACACACACATATATATATATATATATATATATATATATATATATATATATATATATATATATATATATATATTCAACATCACATTTAAACAAACAACCTGGAAGTGCGGGGAATCGAACCTCGTGCCTCTCGCATGCAAAGCGAGCGCTCTACCATATGAGCTACACCCCCAAAAATTTAGGTATGAGCTTAAATTATACTACTATGTTTGTCAATTGGAATCAAAATCACTTTTTAATCGATAAATTGAATTAATTCGATTTAATGTCGACAAAACCAACCACCTAGAGGTCTGGGGAATCAAACCCTGTGCCTGCGCTCTACCATGTGAGCTACAACCCCATTAATGTGGGGCCTGGCGGCTCTACCATGTGAGCTACAACCCCATTAATGTGAGGCCTGGCGGCTCTACCATGTGACCTACAGCCCAATTAATGTGGGGGTTGGCGGCTCTATCATGTGAGCTACAACCCCATTAATGTGGGTATACTAGTATGTTTGTGAGCTACACCCCCATTAATGTGGGTATGAGTTGAACCGCTGAACTTATACTAGTATGTTTGTCAATTGGAGTGTTACTATGGTCGGTACGTCGTTGCACATTGAAAACCACCCCTATTAATGTGGGTATACCATGTTAGCTACATCCCCATTAATGTGGGGGCTAGCTGCTCTACCATGTGAGCTACACCCCTATTAATGTGGGTATACTAGTATGTTTGCGATCTACACCCCCCCCCCCATTAATGTGGGTATGAGTTGAACCGCTGAACTTATACTAGTATGTTTGTCAATTGGAGTGCAATTATGGTCGGTACGTCGTTGCATATTGAAAACCACCCCTATAAATGTGGGTATGTGTTGAACCGCTAAACTTAAACTAGTATGTTTGTCAATTGAAGTTTTACTATGGCCGATCTGACTAGGTTTGACATCGTTGCATGTTGATTGATTAACCCGATTAGAGGTGCGGGGAATCGAACCCCATGCCTCTCGCAAGCGAAGCGAGCCCTCTACCATATGAGCTACACCCCCATAGATATAGGTATGAGCTGAAATTATACTAGTATGTTTGTAAATTGGAATCAAAAACACTTTTAAATAGATAAATTGAATTAAATGTCGACAAAAACAACCACCTGGGGCTATGAGCTGAACTTATACTAGTATATTTGTGAATTGGAGTGTAACCCATTGGTTATGAATGATTGGAGATGCGAGGTGTCAATCCCCGTACCTCTCGCATGCTAAGCGAGCGCTCTACCATCTGAGCTATATCCCCGACTGCAATCTCATTCATTATATATATATATATATATATATATATATATATATATATATATATATATATATATATATATATATATATAACATCACACATGGAGGTGTGAGGAATCGAACCCCGTGCCTCCCACATGCGAAGCGAGCACTTTACTATATGAGCTACACCCCCATAAATGTAAGTTTGAGCTGAAATTATACTAGTATGTTTTTCAATTGGAATCAAAATCACTTTTAAATAGATAAATTTAATTAATTCGATTTAATGTCGACAAAATCAACCACCTGGAGGTCTGGGGAATCAAACCCCGTGTCTGCGCTCTACCATGTTAGCTACACCCGCATTAATGTGGGGGCTGGCGGCTCTACCATGTGGGGGCTGGAAGATATACCATGTGAGCTACACCCCTATTAATGTGGGTATACTAGTATGTTTGTGAGCTACACCCCCATTAATGTGGGTATGAGTTGAACCGCTAAACCTATACTAGTATGTTTGTCAATTGGAGGGTTACTATGGTCGGTATGTCGTTGCAAATTGAAAACCACCCCTATTAATGTGGGTATACCATGTGAGCTATAGCCCCATTAATGTGGGGGCTGGCGGCTCTACCTTGTGAGCTACACCCCTATTAATGTGGGTATACTAGTATGTTTGTAATCTACACCCCCATTAATGTGGGTATGAGTTGAAGCGCTGAACTTATACTAGTATGTTTGTCAATTGGAGTGTTACTATGGTCTACGTCGTTGCACATTGAAAACAACCCTTATTAATGTGGGTATACTAGTATGTTTGTGGGCTACCCCCCCCCCCCCCCCATTAATGTGGGTATGAGCTGAACCGCTAAACTTAAACTAGTATGTTTGTCAAATGGAGTGACTATGGTCGATCTGACTAGGTTTGACGTCGTTGCACATTGATTGGTTATGAACCCGATTGGAGGTGCAGGCAATCAAACCCCGTGCGTCTCGCATGTGAAGCTAGCACTCTACCATATGAGCTACACCCCCATAGATATAGGTTTGAGCTTAAATAATACTAGTATGTTTGCCAATTGGAATCAAAATCACTTTTAAATAGATAAATTGAATTAATTCGATTAAACCAACCACATGGAGGTCACAGGGGGCTGGCTAGTATGTTTGTCAATTTGAGTATTACTATTGTCGGTCTAACTAGGTTTGACGTCGTTACACATTGAAAACCATTGGTTATGAATGATTGGAGATGCGGGGTATTGATCCCCGTACCTCTCGCAAGCTAAGCGAGCGCTTTACCATTTGAGCTACATCCCCGACCGCAATCTCATTCATAGTATATATATATATATATATATATATATATATATATATATATATATATATATATATATATATATATATATATATATATATATATATATATATATATATATATATATATATATATATATATATATATATATATATATATATATATATATAGGAACCCATCTTTGGGTAGGAACCTAGGAACTAATCTTAGCCTTTTATCAAGATAAATCAATGGTCCATATTTTATGTAGTTTTAATATGTTATTTTACGCTAGAGGATTTTATTAAAGGCAATTTGGGGTAGATTTGGCTTTGCAACAGCAGATGAAAGGGTGCATCCGCGTAATACTCGGTTTTTCCTCTCTCTCAGTCGCTAATTTCGAACTCACTTGGACTCCTTCGCATTGTCAACTGCTGCACGCTGTTTCTGATGTCCTATCTCCCATTTTGCTGCTTCAAGTTCTCAGGGAGATGACCATAGTTGGTGGTCGGAGTTCGAAGCGCTCTCGTCCGGCGGCAAGGGCGTCCGTTCGGGGTAGGGTTTTTTTGTTTTTCTGCGTTTTTGCACTGGTTGCAGTATTTTTTGTGTTGTTGTTGTTGTTTTTTTTTTTTTTTTGTTCTGATTTTGGTAGTCGTCTATTATGGGGTGTGGTTGTGTAGTTGTATAGGGTGTGGGGCTGTGTGGGTTTACGCTTGTGTTCGTCGACGGTGGCTATGGTTTTTTTTTTTTTTTTTTTTTGGAGATTCTGGCTTGTTTTAGGTATTTCTTGTGTTTTTTTATGTTGTCATCTGATGAGAACATTTGGAAGCCACCGTATTTCTATCATATTTTTTTTTATGTATTTTTAATTTTCTTTTGTTCCTCTTTTCAGTTTGCCGGCCACTGTTGGTGGTTTTATTATATTGCTACATCTATTGGTTTTATTCTGTTGCTTCACAGAATGGAATCAGTTTATAATATCTCCACCTATACAAAAAATAAAAACAAAAATAAGGTGGATATACCATCCATATTCTAGGATGATTACATAAAATATCTAGCCAGTATCCCACATTTGATTATGTGCCACATATTTATACAATTCTATCATTTGTTTCATCTGCATAGTGTGTACTACACTACTACACAGTTAGCTTGTATGTTATTTTAGTTTGGAGGCTCCATTAAAATCTTTCTATGTTATTTTAGTTTATATATTTTCTTAACTGTTGGTTATGGCTGGAAATAATTAAGCACCAACAATTGAAATAGAATCATTGTTCCCTCCTTCATCTACTTTAATTTGTGCACATAATGGCACACATAGATCAACAGAATGGTACCTGCTTGATGTGTAAGTATATGGTGTGCACTTGGGTAACACTGTGTGTGCCATTATTTGCACAGTTATTGTGTCTATGAATAGGCGTAAAACAAGTGGTGTGCATATGGGTTACGTTGTGTGTGCCATAATGTGCACAATTGCTGTGTGAACTCTGGATATATGACTGTGTTTAGTTTTGATCATTTTTTCTATCTTCGCATTTGGTCTCTGTTTGCTTATTTTGAGTTATTGGTGTAATGTACTGTTCAGGGGAGCAGCTCATGTTGTGGTTGGTGAGCAATCAGGGATGCAAGCTACGGATGGTGGCCATGCTGGCGTAGGAGCTGAAGCCTCTAGCATGACGTAGCCAAGAACATCCGTAGCGCAGTTGAATACCATGAGGCGGATTAACAATGTTGGCTACATATGCTCATTTCAAGATCATTCGTAGCTACGTGTGCTCATTTGGAGCTAGTTGATTAGTACTTTACTTTAGTTCAATTGGGTAAATTTATGTATTCTGATTATGATATTCGATAGCTAATCCTTGGTTGATTTACACTTTTAATTTGTTTTTTTGTTTATTCATCCAAACTCTCCTTGCGTACATTATGGCACTCTCATATTCTACATTATGGCACCATCATTTTGACCCAAGTGCACATAGAAGTGTAAAACATCATCATGGTTTGCGTGTATTCAATCTATTTGAATTTGTGCACATAATGGCACACATAGATCAATAGAAGTGCACAACAGTTCAAGGTAAAAATAGTTCTACACATTATGGCACACACAGATCCACATAAGTGTTGCTCTTTCCATATGTTATGGCACACTCATATTCTACGTTATGGCTACGTCATTCTTATGCAAGTGCACAAAGAAGTGTATAACATCATCATGGTTTTCGTTTATTCAATCCATTACAATTTATATTATGGCACACAACGATCAACATAAGTGCACGTCAGTACAAGACCAAAATAACTCTACACATTATGGCACACCCAGATCAACGTAAGAGCATGCGAGAACATGGTCCAACTAATACTACACATTATGGCACACATGGTGTAACGCACATGCACACCAACTTCTTGTATGCCTTTTCGTGCAGAAACTTAGCACGCCCAGTATGGCACACACAAGAAACCTAAGTGCTCACCATAGTGCATCACCTAATCCTAGTTTTTGAGGCTAAAATTAGTAAGTACCACTGCAAAGTTGGCACACACAATATAACTTAGGGGCACACTAACTTCAGTTTCATCTTTCCAACCGTTATCAGTCTGTACGTTATGGCACAACCATTTTCACGAAAGCGCACACCACATGAGAAAAGCATTTCGTAATCAATTAACCAAACTTGTCATATTTTCAAAATGCCCATAATAGCGTCTAGGAGAAATGGATACCAAAATGAGAGTTTTGAAGCTCTCAAATAACCACTAAAGAAGAGTTTTTAGGCTCTAAAAATATTAGGACCGATCGAGGTGCATGAGCTCAGGGCTTCCGTGGCCATTGTGGCACATTCATTACCCCGTAAATGCACACACGAAATTCACGACTACAGAGAATGGGATGTGTGAATGTACACTGCAGGGTCTTGTAGCATGTGCGGCACACTCATTACCCCGTATGAACTAGGTGGATGTGGCAGGAGCGCTTGTGTACTTTGGTGGCGCACTGTGTGCCATTATATGCAGAATTATTAGTGTGTATGAAAAGACGATTAACATTGCGATGTGCACTTAGATTGTGTTGTTTGTGCTGTATAGGTAACTAAAGAATTCTCGAGAATCGAATTCATAGTAAAGACAATATTGTGCACTTGGGTTATTTAGTGTGTTCCGTCACGTATAGGCCAGTTTTCAAATATTCCAAAAACATAAAATTATGGTAGGTTACTGTACAGACAACTGTGGGATCAATATCCCCTACTAACTTAGAGTGACAACACAACACAACATCACTTTTCAACCAATTCTTGGCTTCCACATTACAGTACAAATGCATGTATCGAATTTTATTCCCACTAGAAGTTCGCACATGTATAAGGGGTCAAATATTAGTGTTAAATTCACTATCGCCTCTTTCCGTCCTTCACCAGCAGTTGTCGATGATTGGTGGTCAGCGTCTATCTCGGAAGTCAGACGAACGGCAGATGTCCTTCGTTGTTGGAAATCACACGGATGCAGAGTCACAAAACAATTGGAGTCCTTCCCTATCTTGTCATCTTAAAATCTTGAAAAGAATCCAAATATAATATTTGATTTTAATTGGTGTTATAATAATAATAATAATATTATTATTATTATTATTATTATTATTATTATTATTATAACAATTGGTAATTAAACAAAATTACACTATAATCCTTTGTAATTAATTATGTTTAAGATGCACATAAAAATGTTAATTCGGATTGGATTAGTTATTAAGTTCATACCTAACAAAGGGTTCTTACTTGAAGAACCCCATATATATATATATATATATATATATATATAGAACAAACCACCTGGAGGTGCAAGGAATCGAACCCCGTGCCTCTCACATACGAAACGAGCGCTCTACCATATGAGCTACACTCCCATAAATGTAGGTATGAGCTGAAATTATACTAATAAGAGTTACACTCCCATATATATATATATATATATATATAAACAAACCACCTGGAGGTGCGAGGAATCGAACCCCGTGCCTCTCGCATGCGAAGCGAGCGCTCTACCATATGAGCTACACTCCCATAAATGTAGGTATGAGTTGAAATTATACTAATATGTTTGTCAATTGAAATCAAAATCACTTTTAAATAGATAAATTTAATTAATTCGACTTAATGTCGACAGAACCAACCACCGGGAGGTCTGGGGAATGCGCTCTACCATGTGAGCTACACCCCCACGTCTGGGGAATGCGCTCTACCATGTGAGCTACACCCCCATTAATGTGGGGGCTACTAGTATGTGTACCCCCATTAATGTGGGGGCTACTAGTATGTGTATGTGGACCCCCATTAATGTGGGGGCTACTAGTATGTGTATGTGGACTTATGTTACTATGGTCGGTCTGTCTAGGTTTGACGTCGTTACACATTGAAAACCATTGGTTATTATGAATGATTGGAGATGCGGGGTATCGATCCCAGTACCTCTCGCATGCTAAGCGAGCGCTCTACCATATGAGCTACACCCCCATAAATGTAGATATGAGCTGAAATTATACTAGTATGTTTGTCAATTGGAATCAAAATCACTTTTAAATAGATAAATTTAATTAATTCGATTTAATGTCGACAAAACCAACCACCTGGAGGTCTGGGGAATCAAACCCCGTGCCTGCGCTCTACCATGTGAGCTACACCCCCATTAATGTGGGTATGAGCTGAACCGGGGGCTGGCGGCTCTACCATGTGAGCTACACCCCTATTAATGTGGGTATACTAGTATGTTTGTGAGCTACACCCCCATTAATGTGGGTATGAGTTGAGCTGCTGAACTTATACTAGTATGTTTGTCAATTGGAGTGTTACTATGGTCGGTACGTCGTTGCACATTGAAAACCACCCCTATTAATGTGGGTATACCATGTGAGCTACAAAACCATTAATGTGGGGGCTGGCGACTCTACCATGTGAGCTACAGCACCATTAATGTGGGGGCTGGCGGCTCTACCATGTGAGCTACACCCCTATTAATGTGGGTATACTAGTATGTTTGTAAGCTACACCCCCATTAATGTGGGTATGAGTTGAACCGCTGAACTTATACTAGTATAGCTTGACGAGCCACTAGCCTAGAATATTTGAATTCGAGCTTAGCTCGGTTACTAAACGAGCCGCTCGAGTTCGGTTCGAGCTCGAACCGAGCTTTGACGAGCGGCTCGGCTCATTTCCACCTCTAGTCGGTAATGGTTGTGTGGTGATTATGTCCAAAGTGGACAGATTACTTGGCCATTGGGAATCAATATAATTTCAATATATCAATTTTCTTCATTTCAGTTAGAAGAATTTGAACCTACTTTGACCTAATCAAAATCCGGAATGAACTCTACATATATTTATACCATAAAATGTTAATTTTGCTAAAAAAATTTAACAGTTCTTACTAAAGCATTTCATGATTCCAAGTTGGCCGGGCATAATGTGATTAACTATCTCCAAGCTCAATTTTGGTATAACTGTTGGGAAAATATTCTGCTTCTTTGTGTACGACATAAATGAGGATCGGATGCCGAAGGTAGTAAATGAGTTTGAACAGAATACGAAATTTAATCTCCGTGCCGTGTTACGACGAACACTACCTTAAAAGCTTAAAATTTTTGGTAATAGGACCGACAAGCTTTCGACAGGCAAACACGGTTTGTATCTTTGGCTCAGACCGAGTAAGAATGAGAGGAGTGATGCTGCAATGAGAAAAAGGCCTCTCTCTGCTCATTATGGGAGGAATAATATGTAGTGGTAAGCTCCAACAAACCACCTCATTTACCCCACACAAACTGCGCAATTCATGAGGAAGTGGATCTTGACCATTGCCAGGTCTCAACAGGTTTGGCGGACAAGAAGAACAAATTCAGGCATACGAAGGAAATAAATAAATGATAAACAACATGCCTTCATTATTGAATGTTTTCCAACAACAACTAGAGGGTTTTGACTTTCTTGAAATATTTAATTTTAGAAAAGAAAAAAGCCCGATGTAGTCGCACTATATATATAATAAATTTGTTATGATTGAAGTTATTGTTTCATATTGTTTACTTCTGTGTGGATTGTTGATGAATTGAATAAATAATGGATTTGTTACCTAGCTTTCATCAATATCACTGTCATCTAATCCTCTGTATGTATTCAGCTGCTTTCAAAACATGTTATTAAATGTTTTTTTTTTTTTTGTGCGCGGGAGGGACCGGGAGGTCCCAAAGATTAATAAACTCTTCTTGTAGCAATGTTCTTAATATCATACTTTAGGATGTCTCTCAGGCCATCAGGAGGTGAACCAGGACCGTTGTTTCTCAGTAGCTGCCTTGCCCCATAGTAATCGGCATATTGATTTCTCTCACGAAAAACGTGGAGATAATGTCACACTCACAAAATTGGTTCATGATAAATTTGAAGTCAGCCAATCGTTATACCCTGCACTGTGCGCTCCGCGCCTCCCAAAACGACGTCGTTTTGGGAGGCGCGGTAAGAAGTTGACATGAATATGTATATTTGTTTATACAATTATGTATATTTTTTATTATGTACATTTTTTATACAATTATGTACATTTTTTTTATACAATTATGTACATCCGAATCAGGAAATTTTTGTGTATTATGTTAAGAGTTGATGTGTATTATGTTAAAAGTTTATGTTTATTATGTATTATGTTAGATTATGTGTATTACTTTTAAAAAAGAGTATGTGTATTTTGTTATATAATTATGTACATTCATGTATACAATTATGTGTATTCTAGTATAACATTATGTACATTTTTGAACATGAGATTTTTTTTAAGGAAAATTAACTGCCAAACACTGGGTAGCCAAATTTTAAAAAAAAAATAAAAAAATAAAAAAATTGAAACGACGTCGTTTTGCATCAGGGCGCACAATGCAACACGCGCCGTGGTGCAGGATATAAATTGCCGGATGCTTTAATTATTCTCCTCTCAGTCTCAGATAGGAATTAGAATAATTCTTAATTAATATGGAAATTTCTAGATATGGAAATTCCAAGATATTTGGTGGACAACAAAATTCATTAAGGGTCCGTTTGGAAAGCAGGAAAATGACTTCTGGAAAATGTTTTCTGGAAAATGAGTCATTTTCCGGAAAACATTTTTCTTTCCAGTGTTTGGTTGCATTATGGAAAACTGTTTTTCTGTGTTTGGTTCATTTTCTGGAAAATGAGTAGAATTGTATAACTAAACATTTTAATTATTTTATTTAGAATATTACAACATGTATAATAATATATAATAATATAATATTAATTTTAAATATAATAAAAAATAGCTAAGTTTTTCAAAAAAAAAATTAATAATATATCAAAAATATTATGGTGGTGGTGTAGTGGTAGTGGTGTTATTCGTTATATAATAATAATAATAATAATAATAATAATAATAATAATAATAATAATAATAATAATAATAATAATAATAATAATTGGCGGCGGTGTGATGGCGGTGGTGTGGTGGTGGTGGCGGTGGTATGGTGGTGATGGCAGTGGCGGTGGTATGGTGGTAGTGGTGGCGGCGATGGTGGTTGTGCTGGTATGGTGGTGGTGGCGGTGGTAGCGGCGACGGTGGTTGCAGTGGTATGGTGGTGGTGGTGGCGGCGACGGTGGTTGCGGTGGTATGGTGGCGGCGGCGGTGGTATGGTGGTAGTGGTGGCGGCGACGGTGGTTGCGGTGGTATGGTGGTGGTGGTGGCGGCGGCGGTGGTGTGAAGGTGGTGGTGTGGTGGAGGTGGTGTGGTGGTGGTGGCGGTGGTATGGTGGTGATGGCGGCGATGGTGGTTGTGGTGGTATGGTGGTGGTGGCGGTGGTAGCGGCGACGGTGGTTGTAGTGGTATGGTGGTAGTGGTGGTGGTGGCGGCGATGGTGGTTGCGGTGGTATGATGGTGATGGGGGCGGCGGTGGTATGGTGGTAGTGGTGGCGGCGACAGTGGTTGCGGTGGTGGTGGCGGCGGCGGTGGTGTGAAGGTGGTGGTGTGGTGGCGGTGGTATGTGGTGGTGGTGGCGGCGGCGATGGTGGTGGTAGTGGTGGTGGTGGTGGTGGTAGTGGTTGCGGTGTTGGTGGTGGTTGTGGTGGTGGTGTGATGGTGGCGGGGGTATAGTGGTGGTGGCGGCGGCAATAGTGGTGGTGATGGTGGTATGGTGTTGATGATGTTGGTGGTGGTGTGATGTTGGTGTAAAAGTTGGAAAATGACTTCCCCCCAAAAAAAGGGGAAGTCATTTTCCTCCAAAACAAGTCTATTTTTCAAAGTCAACGGAAAATGATTTCCGTTGACTTGATTTTCCAGGCACATCCAAACACTGAAAACTTGGAAAATGATTTCCAGAACTCATTTTCCAGGTTTCCAAACACACCCTAATTTCGACCAACTGCATTTCGGTTTCCCATCGTGTCATAATAATAATAATAATAATAATAATATAATATAATAATAATAATAATAAAGAAAAATAACATTGTTTTGTCTCTTAATTTGTATAAAACAATGATTTCAATCACTTAACTTTTGACAAAAACAATATTAATTGACCTTCTAATTCCTTTTACACAGTAAAGTGATCTTGACAGTATCCATGCATATCCCAGTTATTATATTTTCTTTACTTAAAATTATGCCAACATTTAATTATTGATGTCTAGTCAAGTATTTTTGTCTCTGGAATAATAAAATTGTAAACCCCCCCCCCCCCCCCCCCCACCCCCCACACATATATATAAACTGATCGATCAAATGAGAACGTGTGAACTTGTGCATGCATTTAAAACAATTACAGTATACACTTTTAGAAGGTTTGTGCTGCACTTTTATTTATTGATTATACTTTACATATTTAAAGTTTCTGTTATATAATTTTATTCTTCTCCCAAAAGGTTGAATCCCCAACCCTAAGGGTCCCACACCCTGGTCCGACAGAGTATTTTCGAGGATGTAAATCATGATTCAACAGACAGGGTCAAATGTCGGTGCACACAAGGAATCTGTCCACTTTGGACATTTACTGTTTGAGTTGTGCACTTTCAGAATTTTAATTTTAATTTTTTAACTTTATTTCTTAGTGGTGCACTTTAGAGTTCACAGGATTGCACCTATGCGCGAGTTTGCACCTGATTCACCCCCACCCCCCTCCTATAGACTAATTTGACCATCTATCTAGGTTGATCTGAAAGACAAAACTGAAATTTTCAAAAAATATATGACAACATTTTAGTAAATATTGTAAATTTTTATTGTGCATTAAGACGATCTTGAGAGTGTTTAGGTTGATAATTGATATTGCACTCAAGATCTATAAAGAATAATGCATTCAAGTTTGTTAAAGTGTTAAAGTGGTCGTGTGGCTGAATTTCAGAATACACCAACAGTGTTAACAACATGCACCAATAGTGTAAGGGAAACACATCACAATGAAATGCAAAAAAAACACCAAAAAATACACAAGAAACCCAAAAAATACACCATATAACTTACCAACCCCAATGGTATATTTCCGAACACTGTATGGTGTTTTTACTCACACCTAATAGTGTGTTGTTGGTGATGCGTACCTAATTTGTGTGCATATTTTGTGGTGCATTTTCTGATATTGATGGTAGAGCCGTCGAAACGGTCTCGCGGGGCGGGACGGGGCAAAACACACCAAAGCCCGTCCTCGTAGCGGGACGGGCTAAAAAGCCCGCCTCTTAGCGAGCTTGGAATGTGGCCGGCCTGCCCCGTCATGCCAAAGCCCGCTAGCGGGGCGGGCTAGCCCGCCAATCAATTTTTTCGATGTGTAAATTTTATTTTATTTTTTTTAAAAATCACTGTACATTATCCTTAAAAAAAAAATCATTGTACAGACGTACAGTACACTAACATAGTAACACTACCTAGTATTGTATTCCTATAAATCTATAATCCTATAAGTTATAACACACTAACACAATTACACAAACCAAAATAACATGTATTAAACACTAAATATATATACAAAATATATATGTATTAGCAGGTCGCGGGCTAAATCCGTGACCCGCCTGACCCGCCCTGCCTGGACCCGTGACCCAGGCGGGACGGGCAAAAAGGCCCGCCTCCTGGCGGATCAAAATTTGAAGAACTCGTCCCCTACCTACGGCGATACGGGACGGATCGACCCGGCGGGTAAAACCCATTTTTGACGGCTCTAGTTGATGGTGTATATCTTACTTAACTATTAGTGTATTCTGAAAATCGCCACATGACCACACGAGAAGGGGTCGCCACACCTGAGTGCGACCCTCTATATATATATATCATGATTGTTGCAGTCAATATAATGATTCTATGGTGGCTGGTAAGTTGCTAAACCATATATCATGATTGTTGGCTAATATTTCGATGTATTCATGTTAATTATTTATTATTTAATTGAAGATCATCTCATCAAAGATGAATTGAATATGACCTTCAACTGTACACGAGTGTTTTGTTAGATATAAATAATTTAACAATAGTGAATAATAATCTAACCTCATATATAGAAGCGGAAGTAACATTGATCTCCAGCCATAGTTGATGTTGTTGTTGTGTTATCTCTCCACGGTACCGTTACCCATATTTGTCCCATACCCTAGATGGTGTACTGGTATTTTCTGCTCAGTATGAGTACAGTAATGTGCTATATAATGAATATCATGTATCCCATCAATTTAGGTTTATATTAAGCACAAGGAGGATAGAGTCGGGTTTAATAACAACTTATAGTTATTTAGTTCAATCAAACTACTTAATAAACTTAGTCAACTTAATTCACTTAATTAAGGTTCTAATAATATATATATATATATATATATATATATATATATATATATATATATATATATATATATATATATATATATATTATTCAGGAAAATCTTACATGTTTCTCATCAAGTAAAATCCGTTTTTAGTGATTAACTATTGTGGCATTGTCACATTTAATAATACTCTTTTAATTTTGTCATATTACATCCCCGACTTTAATTTGATTGTCACTATTAATCTTCCGTTAAAATTTTCGTTAATCTACCGTTAATAATAAGGTCAATAATATAATTTAACAACTTGTCTAAATAAATAAATAAATCTTCACTATTAACAACTTGTACGTCATACTTTAAAATACACAAACTGATCTAATTCAATGTGGGAGCAACCTCTCAAAGTGAGGGGGCCGGGGCTCTTTGTGCGCAGTACGTGAACAAATGTCTAGCCTCTGTAGTTCATGTGCAGTTAGGTCACCATGATTTACATCCTCCCAAATACTCTGTCGGGTTGGAGTGTGGGGCCCTTAGGGTTGGGGTTGAACTTTTTAGAAGAAAACTCATCTAATTCAATGTTAGGGAAAGGATGTACGTCATAATGACAAAGATCCCAATGTTAGAGAAAGGATCGCAAGGTTGTCTCAAATACAAATCAAAATTCATCTTTTTTATTATATTTCCTCTCTCTTAACTCTCTTTGTGTTAATTTAAAAAGAATCAAAATCTCCATCAAATCTGTTATTCTATGATCTTGGCTCGCAAGAGTGTATCAAATCTTATTGCTATGTATGTTTTGTTATTAAACTGTGAATTGAATTAATTGTATTAACATAATAATGTGTCAGGATTTTTTTTCTCATATTTCAAATACATTAGAATTGACAAGTAACAAAAGGGGAAAAAAAGATGAATTTTGATCTATAATATTTGAGACAAATGATTCAATTACATTATTGACCTTACTGTTAACGGTAGATTAACGAAAATTTTAACGGAGGATCAATAGTGACAATTAAATTAAAGTCAAGAATGTAATATGAAAAAATGAAAAGAGTAGGATTAAATGTGACAATGCGACAATAATCGAAGACTAAAAATGGATTTTATTTTTTCTCATCAATGATATTTAAGTGTCATTTAACGCATGCAATATTTACAGTCATTGCAATTAGTGTTGCTGTGTTTGTGAATGGGGAAATATGCAAAAATCCAATGCAAGTCATGCTTAATTGGAAACACATCAAATTCATTTGGATCAACCGTCACCATTGTGAATGTCAATAACCTAGTACGACTCCGAGTGTGTTTGATTGATGAGTTTACACATCATGAAAGAAAATCAAAATTATAGTTAGTATTTAGTTGACAACTTTTTAAAACACATAACTATGGGATGTGATTACCCTTTCATCTAAAATTCACATTCCTTAATTAAAACAGGTATATTCCATCTCATTGAATTGGATTGTAATATGATTTTTAAGTTTGGATTAGTGTTTTTAGATTTTTGTTTTGATTTTTTTTTTTTTTTGTTTATATTGGTGATTGGATGTCATTATATTAGGAGTAATTTCCTTAATTTTTAATTTTTGTATTTTTAAAATCTTTATTCCCATTAAATAGTCGTATATAACCAAACATCAATATTGGCAATCATTCTAATTCTACCATACTACAATACATTGCACCAAATGGTCTCAACCCACCTCATACTAATTGAGATAAATTGTGTGTCGCCCCGTCAGTCTCAAGTTCTCACCTCTTGCATGTACATTCTACACACTAGGGGTCTTCATTACCTTTGCTCGGTCAAGGTCTCACAATGACCCTCAAGTTGGTAGTGAGATTTGAACCTCCACACTGTGACTAGAGCAAAACTTTAAGGTGATCGATTAAATCAACTGAACTTGCCCCACGGGGCAAATATATATATATATATATATATATATATATATATATATATATATATATATATATATATATATATATATATATATATATTTGTTATTCTTCCAAATATATATATTTGTTATGAATGAAGCTATTGCCTTTTGTTTACTACTTCTGTGTGGATTGTTGTTGAATTGAAGAAATAATGGATTTGTTACCTTCCATCAATATCACTGTTCATCGATCTAATCCTATATATATTCTGGTTTCAAAACGTGTTATTAATTTTCTTTCAATTCGTGCCTTATTCTTTAATTCTCTCTGACAGTGATGCTACTTATTGCTTTAATTGTTGTCATCTCAGATAAGAATTGAAGAATATATACCATATGCTTACGGTTTCAAATCAAGTTTATGTATTTCTTTCTTGCTTTAATTATTCTACTCAGATCAGATTTGAAGGAATAATTAATGTATACCTCACCATATATATAGCCTCAACTTTAATTTCCAGATAAGAAAATTCCAAGATATATATATATATATATATATATATATATATATATATATATATATATATATATATATATATAGTGGAGAAAAAAGTTATTAATTCGACCAACGAGATTTTGTTTTTCCCATTGCGTCATAATAATAATAATAATAATAATAATAATAATAATAATAATAATAATAATAATAATAATAATAATAATAATAATAATAATAATAATAATAATAATAATAATAATAAACCGACCAAGTTTTGTTTTGAAGTCAAGTTTGTTTTGAAACAACGAAAGACATCTATCTTAACCAACTTCCTGAAGCCTTCAAAGTCTGTTTAAACTTCACGCCAATAATGCACCATTAACGCCTAGTATAGTCTAAATAAATAAATTAAGCTCCTAAAAAATGGCATTTTCTCCTTTGAATTATATGCTTATAGCACTTTTTCCCCCAAGTTATTTATGTACCATGGAGGTAAATGTGGATACATGAATAATTCAAAGGAAAAAAAAATGCTATAAGCATATAACTCAGAAAAAAAAAATGTCATTTTCTCATTAAACTATAATGGTTTGACAAATAATTAGCCAATAAAAAAAGGGAAAATTGCAAATAGTGTGTATTCTTTAATTTGTTGCATTTATTCAGATTTTCATATATAAGCAGTAATTTTTTGGGGAAGGAAAGTGATGAATTGAAATACTTATTTTGTTCTTATTTTTAACAATCGAAAATTATATTTAAAAGGAATAAAAAATTGTCACTTTTAAAATAATTGAGGTGACAAATATAAATAAATGAATAATTTATGAGAAAAAATTGTTATAAATATTCATCAGCTGAAAAAGTGTTATTTTCCCTTAACAAAATTATCCCAGTAAAACCAACCTTCCATTATTGCCTGCCCTATAAATATATTCCCATGGCAAGTGTTTAATTTACTCCCACACACGACCATTGCATCTTGTACGAGTAGTTGTGTCCAGCTTAGCTTTCATTTCTTGTTTTAGCTAGCTAGCCTCCATATTGTGAAAAATTGAAAACAAAAATGGAAAGAATGGTTTTTGAAGCTGCACTAAAAGGAGATGTAGAAAGCTTAAAGAGGCTTTTAGATGAAGATCCTCTGGTTCTGGAGAGAAGCATGGCTAGTGGTGTTTACTCCGACACACCACTGCATGTGGCAGCGATGCTGGGATACCAGGATTTTGCCAATGAAATCCTTAAGAGAAAGCCCCAGCTACCCAAAGAGTTGAATTCCAATCAATCTTCGCCTCTTCACCTCGCGGCTGCCATGGGGCACGAAGGCGTGGTTAGATGTTTACTGTTAGCTGATCGCGGGATGTGTAAGGCTCGTGATAGAGACGGGCTCACTCCCTTCCACCTTGCAGCTGTGAAAGGGAGAGTTGAGGTGTTGAAGGAGCTGATGATGAGTGATGGGCATGATGAAATTTGTAGCAGTAGTGAAGAATTATTAAGTGAGGTGATGGCGATGGATGGTGAGAAGTTGGGAGAGAGCATTTTACACATGTGTGTTAAGCATGGGCAGTTGGAGGCTCTCAAGTTTGTTGTGGAGAAGATAGGAGACGATGCAGATTTTGTGAATTCTAAGGATGCTTTTGGTAACACAGTTTTGCATCTGGCTGTGGAAAATAAACAATTTGAGGTAAATTTATTTAATTTCAAGAAAAATGGTTAATTGAGGTTTTGGCACTGACATATATGTTATTGTTGTAGGCTGTGAAGTTTTTGGTCCAACATCCTAAAATACAAGTGAAGGCTGAAAATGTGAAAGGATTAACAGCTAAGGACACTCTCTTAACTCAGACTAGAAATAATAACGTGAAAGAGATGGAAATTGGAGAAGCACTAGTTGTGAGGAGGGACAAGGAAGCTGCTAAACAATCAAAGAAGAATATAATAAATGATGAGGAGGACAACAATAGTGATGTGCAAAGCCTCCAGAGCCAATCATCTGAGATAAAAAAAGATAAAAAAGAAAAAAGAAGAAAAAAGCAGTACATGTATAAGAAAAATAGAGAGAGTTGGGTTCATGAAATGCGTGAGGGGTTAATGGTGGCAGCTTCATTGCTGGCAACAATGGCTTTTCAGGCCATTCTTAGCCCCCCTGGGAGTGTAATGCAGGATACTAAAGATATCAACCTAATGTGGGTTGAATCTGGTTATTTCGCTAGTATTTTACAAAGGATATTTGATTTTTCATGGGTAGATCAGGATCCATATCTGAGTCTGGCGCCTAGTCCTGAACCGATGACAGGTTATGTAGGAGAATCTGTGATGTCTTATTACAAACCACTTGCATATGAAGTGTTCATAATGTGCAACACGTTGAGTTTTCTGGCATCTCTCAGTGTCATACTCTTACTCATAAGTGGATTACCCTTATGGCATAAATTCTTTATGTACGTGTTGATGATCACAATGTGGGTGGCAATTGGCGGAGCGGCTGTTAGCTATGTTATGTGCCTGCAAATGATTACTTCCTGGAATAATATAATGGTAGCTTACAATTTGACCAGAATCTGGGGCAATTTGTTTGCAACACTTGCCGCTGTTATTGGCGTTGGCCATATAATTATGGTGACAGTGAAGCTCATAAAATGGTTGCCAAAGGCATTATTAATATTCAAAACAAGGTTGTCCAAGAAGAAGAAGAAGAAGAACAATTCTTCAAGTTCAATGGAGCATCAAGTTTAATTTAGCATTATATTGAGCCGAGCAAGAGTCTGCAATTATGTTCGCTAGCTTCACAGGAGATCCATCAGATCAGAAACATTATTATTATTATTATTATTATTATTATTATTGTTATTGTTATTGTTATTGTTATTGTTATTGTTGTTGTTGTTATTATTATTATTATCATTATTATTATCATTATTATTATTACTACAACTACTACTACTACTATTACTACTACTAGTAATTGACCCGTGCGATGCACGGTATGTAAATTAAAAAGTATTAATTGTGTGTATGTTATGTTACAAATTGTGTGAATTAATGCGGTTAAAATTTATAACATATAAATGAAATATATTTGGGAATTCAACAAAAACCATCTGAAAATGGTATATTACAAATAGTTGCAAGGTGATGGTACTAAAAAAAAAGAAAACTTTACAAAATTACAAATTATTGAAAACTTCATGATATACAACATTAGTGGTTGATGTAGTAGTTGAACTTGAGTCTTTTACTATCAATATTTTGAGACCGTCTGGATTGTTAACCCGAGATGCAGCTACATACAACTGACCGTGTACAAAAATCGGTTTCTTTAGTATTAAACCTACATGAGTCAACGTTTGACCTTGACTTTTGTTTATGGTCATTGCATATGATGCATCAATGGAAATTGCCTTCGTTGAAACTTGAACGGCAATCTTGGATCAGAGGGTGACATTGACATTCGGGGGTTCAAACACTTTTGTACCTTTGTTAGGACCAGTCAGAATCTCGCCTTCAATAACATGGTCTGCTAGCTTTGTGATTATCAACCGAGTTCCATTGCACAAACCAAGAGAATGGTCAATATTTCTCATTAACATTACTGGTGAACCGATTTTCAAAGTCAGTGTATGATTTGGTAGACCTGAAACCCTAATGCTGTTTAGAAATTCCTGTGTGTGTACATCTCCAAATATACTGTTGTCGCCATCGGCTTTGCATACTGCGTTTGAACTATAGTATGACCTGCTTTCGGCATTATGCAACTCAGTCATATAGTCATTGACTGCGTTGACCACATCGAGCGTTGGTGCTAATATAGCACGACCTAGCAGATGCTCGGGGTCAGTGTTTCCGATCCATTTGCAAACATAGGAAATATACTATGCACAATTGTTTTAATATCGTCCCCTCCGGATGACAGTAGCATGTGCTTTGGTATTTCAACCTCTGCGAAACCATCATTCCGCCCACCTAGCTTTCCATCGCCGACATTAGCAATCCAGTTAGCAAATTCTTGTAATGCCTGCCGATTTCCACCGTTGGGTACCGAACTTAGCCTGAGGTTTTTAGTCAACCTATCCCATAGATATGATGAATTTATCGCTGAAGAAACAATATCTTGCCGTGTACCTTTTGGAACTACTGGAAGAATTTGGCGGAAATCTCCACCCAAAACAACTGTTTTACCACCAAACGTCTTCATTTCACTATGAGGGTCTACAAAATGCAACAAATCTCGCATAGTTCTATCTAACGCTTCAAAGCAATGTTTGTGCATCATGGGAGCTTCATCCCAAATTATCAAACGCGTCTTTATCAACAATTCAGCCAAGTCGCTACCTTGTTTAATGTTACAGGTAGAGTCTTCATTTATTGCAATAGGTATTGCAAATCTTGAGTGTGCAGTTCGGCCACCTGGTAACAACAAAGAAGCTATGCCACTTGATGCGACATTTAAAATGATCTGACCTTTGCATCGGACTGCAGCTGACAACGCTCTCCACAAGAAAGTCTTTCCTGTTTCACCGTATCCATAAACCAAAAAATAAGCCACCTTTATTGACTACAATATCTTGGATAACAGTATCATAAATGAGACTCTGTTCTTCAGTTAGTTTGGCACACAGCACTTCAGCATCTTCCTTCAACTGTTCCCGATTGTAACATAACTCTTCAAAAACTAAACGATTTTGAAACAACCTTGAATTATCAGTAGTTGGTATTGGCATCGGAGGGTAGTATTTTAAAGACTTATTTTGTTGCCCCAAAAGGTTTTCCAATTCCAACAATGCAAAGTTCTTTTTCTCTTGCTCTGTTAAGACCAAATCTGTTACGATACCAACATCCAGATAGTTATAATTATAACCTAAGAAAATTATTGAAAAGTTTATTGTATCATAAAAAAGTTACATTATCTTGTTGTTTTAATATTCTTCTTTGATAGTGTTGAGCATCTTCACACAAATGTAGCCACACTTGATTCCAAACATTTTCAGGTCTAATAATTGAGAAGGATGTTAGTAAAACAACAAATAGCTTCCTCAATGAATGTGCAGTTGACCAGTAGCTTGCTTCATTTATAGCATCAATGTACTCTTTATCATCGTCTAGCAATCCATGAGCATAACACGCATCTCTAAAGGTCAAGTACTCAACACCGTTAACTGTCCTAATATCTTGGAAACTTTTTGGACCACGGACTATGTTCAATAGACACCTCAAATAATATATTTCACCTGAAGCTGGTTGTACATAGAATATTCGACCAATTGAGAAACCCTTCTTTCTTGGATGCCATTCACGGATGTCTTTTTCCCAGACAAATTTGGTAGGCATCTCAATGTAAGTTAGTAAGCTCGCTTCTTTGAAATTCTGGTTGGCTACAAACCATGCATTAAACATACTTTGCCTAACGATCTCTCTATTGAGAACCTGATCAATCGTATCATCGTCTTGGAAAACAACTGATTGGCAGTCAGGCAAGTGAAAGCTTAGTCGCTCAACCGGGGGAGTTCTGTACTGGACTTCAAAGCTAAATAACCTCCAAGCTGCCTCGCATGCAGATATGTATCTGCAATCATAGTATATGTTTATTTCATCCACAATCTCATTACCAGCTTCATCCATCGTAGTCTTATAAAACTCAGTCGTTGCCCTTGTTGACATACTTGAATAGGTACTTGATTGACCTAGATTGGTTACACCACTCTACATTCATTGATGGCCTGCCGGCCTTCATCATTTTCCAACAACTTTCATACATGTTTAATTTGATCCAATTCTCGCCCGGCCTATATCATTTTATGTCAATAAACTTTGTTCTAGCTTTGAATTTTCACCATTATTATATTTTTGTTACTTAGGAATTGCATTGTATACATTTTGATGGTGGATGCACATTAGCGCCGATCTCATCCTGTAACTTATATTTGCTTTAATAATTCATCTCTTTCAATCCGACAGAGGAGCCCACTATATATATATATATATATATATATATATATATATATATATATATATATATATATATATATATATATATATATATATATATATATATATAGGGCCGGATTTTAGGTTTTTGGGGCCCTGTTCTGGTAAATAACTGAGGCCCTCCAAAATCATAATTTTTAATATGCAAGTTTCGAACCTTTAACCTCCAAGTAAAAATACAATAAATACACATTGCTATCATCTCTTCATAGAACCTTTTAAGTTTAATTGAAAACTTTTAATTTTTATATCTAAACTAGCTCAGTAAATATTAAATATTGGACCTCTAAAATTTGGGGCCCCTCTAAAACTGGGGGCCCTGTGCGGTAGCCCAGCTTGCACAACCTAAAATCCGGCCCTGTATATATATATATATATATATATATATATATATATATATATATATATATATATATATATATATATATATATATATATATATATATATATATTTCAATTTCTACTGGCAAATTATTGTGTGAACGATGGTCCACATAATTGTATGGATCATGAATATCAAATACATTTTTAATATATTAAAAATACATTATTTTTATATTGAAAGTACCTTACATACATATATAATGTACCCTTAGTATATTTAAAATATACTTTTTATTGCATGCAACCCCAAAGTTCATAAGTTTGAAATTAATATATGGCATATCTAGGCGGCCTAATATTTAAGATTGTTGATGTGCATATTGAGGACTACGGAGACAAAGATGCGTTATTCGTGGATTCATCGGATACTATCCAACAACACTCTCCAACTTAATTGACGTGAAGTAGGTTTAGTAACATTAAGATTATATTCTCGAATTATTAGTTCTCATCTTTTATTGATTACACACTTAATTTGATAGTATTTGGAAGAAAAAATCAATGTTCGAACTAAGGTTGTGATTTTGGTCTTTAAAGTCAATTGTATGTTGCTACATCTAGAGTTAGAAATCTCAAAGGTCTAAAAATTTTGATCCGTGGTGACTCTAAAATTGTAATTCAATTACTATTGTAGTTTACTAAATTCTTAAAAATTTGTAATATTAAATACTATGTACTAAATTTTTAATATAGTTTAAGATTTGTAGTAATCACTCACCTTAAATATTATTTTAATTATAAATATATTTATGTTCATAATTTTATCATAGGAATTCACACATAATAATTATTAAATAACAAAAATTTTATATATGAATAAACCTCATATAGGGTATATTTTTATAACATATTTTCCGTGCATCGCACGGGACAAATACTAGTATCTCTAAATAACTCCATTCAAATTTTTTTGACTGACAATAACCCCCAAATAACTTCTAATATAACAATCCGAAGTTGATCGGAGAATGCTGTAAAAATTTTAAGCAAAGGGAAAGGAATATGTAATATCGGTGAACCTCTCCATCTCCATTAAAAAAGAAAAGTGAAATATCATTTTTATCATCATTTTTAACCGTCTAAACATTTATTTAATGGAAAGAGAAAAAAATAACCACTTTATAAACAATTGAGGAGATAAAATGGTTACATAAATAACACAAAAAGGAAAATGTACTATAAGTAAACAACTTAGGGTCAAAAGTGTCATATATATATATATATATATATATATATATATATATATATATATATATATATATATATATATATATATATATATATATATATATATAGATTTTGGATCAGGTGCACACCCCCCCCCCTTGGCAGATAAGCTCATGAGCCTCTTTTCTGACCATTAATTAGTTTAGATGAATGGTCCAGATCATTTGGGAAATTTCACACCTGTTGTAGCAGCTCTTTTGTTAACATTAGGGCTTTTTTTTTGTAAATTTGCAATAGCTTTTATTATAGGATGTATTTAATTTTGCCTGGGAATTGAATCTGCGAGAGTATTTCAACCCTTTGTATTCCATGTCTGTCTGTCTCTTCCAGCCATTCTCTTACTCCCCATCAATAGCTGACCTCCATCATCTCTCCCTCTCCATCAAAAATCTCGGCGGGTGAAGTTCATCATGGTGGCGCCTACTGTACGCCGATCGAAGAGGCAACGGCGGGCTAACGGTGGTTCCATCGCAGGTAATCGCAATCCCCATTATTGTTGTTTTGAAGTCAAGTTTGGGGGTGTCTTGCATGTGTATGGTTGTCTTCTCATTTTTTATCACCGGTTTGTGCTCCAATGGCGGTCAAATTGTGTCGCCGGGGTTTTGTCTGGGTTGTGGGTTCTTTTTGTGGGTGCGGGGCTCTGGGGCGGTCGCTGCATAGGCGGCGTCTTGTCGCCGGGGGACTGGGGAGTCGGTCTGGGAGCCGGGGTCTGGGAAACATCTTTCCGGCGGTAAAGACATATCCGGCGAGCATTTTTTTTTATTTTTTTGTTATCCTGTTTCCATTTTTTTTTTTTGTTTTTTTCTCTGTATATTTGCTTGGGCTTTGTTTGTAATTGTTTTGGGGGGATAGGTGTAATTGCCTGCGATTGAAATGAAGTAAAATGCATCTTAGGGATATAATTTGTGCGTTCCAGTATAAATTTGTGGGATATAGTATGTACATATAGCGGATATTGTATTTGCGTTAAGTATGTTCAAACATATTTGTGTAGATTTAGTATAATGGTTTTGTAATTTTAATTTTTGAGCATATTAAAAATGAATAATATGGGAGGGGTATGGGCGCAGCAGTGACTATGCGTGTGCATTTCTTGTTAGCCGTAATTTATGTCATTGCCCCCATGTTACCATCGTTTACATGCACATTTTGTGCATTCTGCTGTGTGAGCATGTGCTTTTGTTTTTTTTGTTATTAGTATGTCGCTATATGTTTTTGATTTGTTTTAATTTGGTTAGGTATAATTGTTTGTTTGCACTGTTAACTATCTTTTTTTTGCATTTATAAAGTTTATTTTAGGGTGATGCAGTGTGTTGAAACATCCTTTTCATTTAATTATACCATGGGTATTATGTGGTTTTTAGTTCTTTTTGTTTTTTGTAGTCTATGCATAAGTATAAATTGTCGGTGTTTAGTGTGTGCGTTACAGTGTAGAATGCTGTGATATGCGCATTTTTTATGCTAATTAGTGTGTTGTAAACATCTTTTTCATTTAATTATATCATTTATGCATCTTAGGGATATAGTATGTGCGTTCCAGTATAAATTTGTGGGATATAGTATGTGCATTTAGCGGATATTGTAATTGCGTTAAGTATGTTCAAACATATTTGTGTAGATTTAGTATCGTGGTTTTGTATTTTTAATTTTTGAGCATATTAAAAATGAATAATATGGGAGGGGTATGGGCGCAGTAGTGACTATGCGTGTGCATTTCTTGTTAGCCGTAATTTATGTTCATTGCCCCCATGTTACCATCTTTTACATGAACATTTTGTGCATTTTGCTGTCTGAGTGTGTGCATTTTTTTGTTATTAGTATGTCGCTATATGTTTTTTATATGTTTTAATTTGGTTAGGTATAAGTTTTTGTTTGCAGTGTTAACTATCTTGATTTTGCATTTATAAAGTTTGTTTTAGGGTGATGCAGTGTGTTGAAACATCTTTTTCATCTAATTATACAATGGGTATTATGTGGTTTTTAGTTCTTTTTGTTTTTTAAGTCTGTGCATACGTATACATTGTAGGTGTATAGTGTGTGCGTTACAGTGTAGAATGCGCTGGTATGCACATTTTTTATGCTAATTAGTGTGATGTAAACATCTTTTTCATTTAATTATATCATGGGGAATATATAGTATGTGCACCAGAGATAGTATAGGTGCCTAACGCAGTGGAAAATCCTGTTTTTTTTTTTTTTGTCTATTTAAGTCTGTGCAAATGTATGGTATGGTAGGTGCATTTTTGTGCTGATTACAATGTCGAGTATGTTTTTTGTGGGGAGTGTATGTGATTTGTGCTTGGGATGTAGTTAAATGCAGTGTTATATATTTTTATGATGGTGTTATTTTCGATTTTTGCAGGTCAAGGTGACCGACACACCCCAGTTGGTGTAACCGATCCGGTTGCAACTTTACAGCCTGATCCCCCCGTCGAAGAACACCACCCCCCGCCGACCTCGGCACCACATGAAGATAACGAGGTGGCTCAAGCCCCATCTGACCCGGTGCCGGATAGTGTTCCGGACGAGGATGAGATTAAGAATCTGAATTGGTGCAAATTTGTGATCGATTGTTTGGTTAACAGGCATGCAAAGTGGTCTATGGATACAAAACAGTCATTTACTGTGCATTTACATAATATCTATTGCATGGGTTTAGTAGGTGAAATATGCAGTAGTTTTTTATATTATTTGTGCTTTATTTCTGTTTTTTTAAGAGTGTACTTTTAAGTTTGTGTGTTTTAAGTGAAATATAAGGGTATTCTTTGCTTTTTTTTAGCATGCACCTTGGACGTTTTTTTTTTATGATTGTAGGTATATGGTATGTGCATATATATATATATATATATATATATATATATATATATATATATATATATATATATATATATATATGTAGTTTGTGCATTAAGGGTTATATTGTTATAACATGCACATGGAGGTTTATTTTTGGGACTGTAGGGTATGGTATGTGCCTGTATATATATAGTGTGTGCTTTTTGAGGTGTTGGTCTTTGCGTTGCATATTTAGTATGTATATTATGTATTTTGTAGCTGTAACATGCACCTAGGGCTTTAATTTTCTGACTGTAGGTTACGGTACGTGCGTGTATATATATATATATATATATATATATATATATATATATATATATATATATATATATATATATATATACTATGTGCATTAAGGGTTCTATTGGTATACATCATGTGTTGTGCATTTTGTATGCATTTTACTCTATAGTCCGTGCAATACGAGGTATATGCAATAGCATGGGTTTATTAGATGAAATATGCAGTAGATAAGCATTATACAAAAGCCAGCATATGCACAGACACGAAGTGTTCATGCACTTAATGGTCCAAACCAAAATAAAAAAAAAACACAAAACACGGTCACAGTCTATTTTGTTTATTAGGTAGTTCGGCGTACATTTTATCAGCATTCTACGAAAACTAGCATATGCACAGACACGAACCGTTCATGCACTTACTGGTACAAACCAAAAAAAAAAAAAAAAAAAAAAAAAAAAAAAAAAAAAAAAAAAAAAAAAACCAAAAACACGGCCACAGTGTAGGTTGTTTGTTAGGTAGTACGGCGTATATTTTATAAGCATTATACAAAAACCAGCATATGCACAGACACGAAGTATGCAAGGACGAAAAAAAAAATCACCGAATATGCACGGACACAAAAGTATATATGCACTGACCGGTACAACGCAAAACAAAAACAACACAGACACAGACTACCTTCACTACAACGTAGTACGGTGTACGCACATGCAGGTGTACCCGTACGCACACGATTTGTGAACGCCTGCTATCGACCACCCCCAAACCCGTTTCAGACCTCAACCATTTCGGGAAAAACCATGGTAGCGCACAGACTTAGAGGTGAATATGCACTTACCGTTACTGCCAATATCCATTTGCTGAAAGTCCGAAATTGTTGCTCCTACTATCACCAGCGACGTCATCACACATCTCCCATTGTTAACGCTAATTATGTCCTCTAATCTTTTTATTAATAGAATCTTTTAATTTCCATCCTCAAAAGCAACAAAAGATGATTCATATTCCATTTAATTTAAGTCCTTAATTAAATCAGTCTTACAATTACTAATTTAACCTTACCATAGATAATAATGAACATTATTTCTTTTAATCTCAACCATAGATGAGAATTCAATCAATGGGTATTATTAGGCCTCATGGGCTCATCTAATAGAGGGGTGCACCAGATCCAAAGCCTATATATATATATATATATATATATATATATATATATATATATATATATATATATATATATATATATATATATATATATATATATATATATATATATATATATCACTTAGGTGCGAATGCTTCGCCCAGGCGCGCAATAGGAATGGATTCTGTCCGTCCACGTGTCCAGATCTAATGGATAAGAAACACTGATTTTTTTAAAAAACGCGGTGGCATTTTCGTAAATAATTGAACATCGAAGTGCAAGTAAAATGTATTACAAGTGCATGTAAAATGTATTATAGGTGTTGTGAACAAAGAAAATTGAATATATATTTTAAAATTCAAAATTCTCGGTTACATATCAAGTATCAATGCGATGTGGGTACAAGATCTCTGGATGTCCTCTGATTCTTCAATTGGATGCCTTGAACACTCCACCATTGAAGGGCCTCCGGGTTTCAAGTGGCTTGATCTTCAAAGAAGGGCTGATATATGTAGCTTGTTCTTATTGAAGGGCCTCCGGGTTCAAATGGCTTGATCTTCAATAGAGGTTTGGATCAATATGCATAGGCATTATGGAGGAGGGACTTCTACTTTCAGTATCACATTTTTTTATTGTGATCCTTTTTTTATTGTGATCCTGAATAATATTTTTCTAGATGTTTACATAACTTTTCTTAGGATGTGTGTTTACATAGAAATGAAAGGTCCTATTCATAGCTATAGGATAGAGAGTTTTGATAAGCTCAAACTCTTTTGATATTATCTAATTAACAAATTAGATAATATCAATATTATCCAAAATATTTTAAATATATTTAAATATACTAATATTGATAAATAATCAATATTTATCAAAATTTAAGTGTCTACAAATGCCCCCTCGAGACTTGCTTGCACACCACTTGAGAGCATATAACACTCGGAAGTATGTAGTGCAAGAAAGTCTCGACACTACAACTTAAAGATATAAGGCCGTTTCAACTCGTGCCAAGGAACCTTGAAAGATATGAGGCCGTTTAAACTCGTGCCAAGGAGTCCGAATATAAGGCCGTTTAAACTCGTGCCAAGGAGTCTGAATATAAGGCCGTTTAAACTCGTGCCAAGGAGTCTGAATATAAGGCCATTTAAACTCGTGCCAAGGAATATCATTTAGCTTCCTCCGTTTCAAATTTCATACAGGGTTTGCCCCCATATCGGTTGAAAGTGCCTATGAAGAGATGAGAGGCAGAGTGGTCCCACTAGGTGTGCCAATTTGTGAACAAAGAAAATTGAATAATATAATATTAATATTCAAAATTCTCATTACATTGTATAAATTAATGCGATGTGGGTACAAGATCTCTGGACGTCATCTGATTCTTCAATTGGATGCCTTGAACACTCCACCATTGAAGGGCCTCCGGGTTTCAAGTGGCTTGATCTTCAAAGAAGGGCTGATATATGTAGTTTGTTCTTATTGAAGGGCCTCCGGGTTCAAATGGCTTGATCTTCAATAGAGGTTTGGATCAATATGCATAGGCATTATGGAGGAGGGACTTCTACTTTCAGTATCACATTTTTTATTGTGATCCTTTTTTTATTGTGATCCTGAATAATATTTTTCTAGATGTTTACATCGCTTTTCTTAGGTTGTGTGTTTACATAGAAATGAAAGGTCCTATTTATAGCTATAGGATAGAGAGTTTTGATAAGCTCAAACTCTTTTGATATTATCTAATTAACAAATTAGATAATATCAATATTATCCAAAATATTTTAAATATATTTAAATATACTAATATTGATAAATAATCAATATTTATCAAAATTTAAGTTTCTACAGGTGCAAGTAAAAATTTACACTGAGCATCAATACTTAGTTGCACCTATAGTTCTAAGTAGTTGCACACATAGTTATAAGTAGTTGCACCTAGGTGTATGAATGTTTGCGAGTGGTTTTCAGGGGTATTACTACCCGCTGAACTCAGATCAATGAAACGTTAACAATGCAAAATTACATGCACTTATAGGTGAAAGTAGGTGCACCTATAGTTATAAGTAGTTGCACCTATAGTTATAAATAGTTGCACATATAGTTATAAGCACACCCAGGTGCATGAATGTTTGCGGAGAGTGGATGCTAACAAGGCAAAATTACATGCACTTATAGGTGAAAGTAGGTGCAATTGTAAGTGATTTTACTTGCACTTTAATGTTCAATTATTTACGAAAATGCCACCGCATTTTTTTTAGTTATTAGATCTAGACACGTGTCGCGCGCTGATTCGTTCGCATATTCCTTGCTGGGCACTTATTCGCACCTGAATGCATCCGTATATATATATATATATATATATATATATATATATATATATATATATATATATTTATTTATTTATTTATTTATTTATTTATTTATTTATATTTATATTTATAATTTTAATGCATGTCACCATGCAAAAGTTATTAATATAATATAATACATATATATCATCAATGCAGTTGCACCACACCAATCATGGTCGGGTGGACCATGGTCCACACAAGCTGTGTGGACTATATTTTGTATAGTGTAAAATAATGTACATTCAATACAAAAATAATGTGCTTTCAGTATATTAAAAATACATATTGTATTTAAGAAATGTAAATTATTTGTGTATTGAGTGTACATTATATTGTATAATGTACATTCAGTACACAAATAATGTACATTTAGTATATTAAAAATGTACATTTTATTATGATCCGCACAATATGGTCCACACAATAATTTGCCACACCCCACTAAGCGAAAGGATAAGCCTCTGAATCATCAATTTCTTGAAATGATAAAATGACCTTCGAATGGCTAAAATACTTATCGAATAAAACCATTCGTATGGTTAATTTGACTTCTCAAAGTCAATCACTCGGAAATTAACTTCTCATTAGTTAATTTTTCGATCTCAGAACCGAGTACTTTTCAGTTTCAATCTTTCACAAAATTCATATTTCTCAATTAACTTTCTACCAAACTAAAATAATATTTATAATTCCAGAACTCTAAATATTATTTAAATCTTTCATAGTAGTACATCTGAAACATTAATCTCCATTATTATATAAACTTTCAACAAAGTTTTGATCCGGAAGGTGCTTAATTATTACATAGCACCTTCCTATTGTGGGAAGGTGCCAAATGCCATAGCTCATTCCGATGCTTAATTGCACACAACACTGGAAGGACCACTTAATTATAATTTTTTTGAGTACTACAAACTCTGATCTATTACAATGTAGAGTATCTGTCCATACATACTTTCTCAATCTACTAAAGCATAAAGAGTCAATTCCCTCACTAGGGTTCGAACATGTGACGAGCACTTAATCATAATCTTAATTACAAAGCTTAAGCTTAATTAACATTCGACTTGTCTTTTTTTTTTTTTTTGAACCGCCCCAGTGGGCACGTGAGAAACACGCGCCCGTTGGGGCGCGAAGTGCGCTGCAAGCGCCTGTTTTGCGTTTTTTTTTTTAATCTCTGCAAAATCTCAAGTGTTGCAGGAGAAAAAAACCATGAAAACTTTTGTTTCCCATTTGTCCAAAAGCTTCACCTTAGGATTTTACTGTTCTAAAATCTTCCCAAAATACACAAATAGAGATGCTCTTGTTGACTTTTAAGATAAAGTTCGAGTGCTTATTTGACCTTTTCCTTAATAATAATGTATGCTAAAGAAAAAAAAAATAACATTTTTTCTCTTAATTCATACAAAATAATAATTTCAACAAATTAACTTTTGACATAAATATTATTAATTGGCCTTTACAAAACATAATAATAAGTTCAAGTTCTGATGCCTGCAAGTTGTATTAAACAATTGAAGAAAAATTCAATGGGAATTGTGCTATAAATAGCTAGCCTCTCATCTTTGGTTAATCTGTCACCAAAAGTTGAATGAGTTATTTTGCAATTGCAATATCGTCACTTAAATATTTGAAATATGAATCTAAAGTTCATGATTGATTGTCGTTATTGCCGCGGTGGCTTCATTTGCTCATGCATCCGATCCCAGGTCTTTTGTACGTGCTGCCCGCAGTCAATGATTCTATGGTGCATGGCTGGTAAGTTGCTAAACCATATATAACCTAGGTTACCTAGCTACTAGGGCGCTATTGGCTTAAGCCACTAGAGGAGGTAAATCCCGAGTCGTCTCCATCAGTCGCACAAAGAGTCAATCCCCAAAGTTTCCACCCTAGTTTCTAGTGAGGTTCAGAGCGCAAGGGGTTAGTCCCCTAGTTCGAGTTTCTAGTAGGATTCGAACCCCACATTGTCGTTGGAGCAAGATTTTAGACTAATCGATCAAATCAACTGAGCTAGTCTAACAGGGTAAATCAAACATATATATTTGTTATAATTAAAGCTATTGCATTTTGTTTACTACTTCTGTGTGGATTGTTGTTGAATTTTAGAAATAATGGATTTAATTTGTTCCCTTAGCTTCCATCAATATCACTGTAACTGTTCATCTAATCCTATATATATTCTAGTTTCAGAACGTGTTATTAATTTTCTTCTTTCCTTGCTTTATTATTGTCTCTGACAGTGAAGCTGTATATATATTGCTTTAATTGTTCTCCTCTCATATACGAATGAAGAATATATACCATTCCTTTCAAAAAAAGAACATATACCATAAGTTTACGGTTTCAAATCAAGTTTCTGTATTTCCTTATGCTTTATGGATTGCTTTAATTATTCTACTCTCAGATCTGAAAGAATAATTAATATATACCGTACCGTACCATATAAAGCATCAACTTTAATTTCAAGATAAGGAAATTCCAAAATGTACTTTAGACACAAATACAAATGACAAAGAAGCTAGCTTTAGATCCAAGTCACAAACTTCTTATTTGATGAACGAAAATAGTAAAAAAAAAAAAAAAATTCTAGATATGGAAATTCCAAGATATTTGGTGGAAAACAAAATTCATTAATTTCGACCAAATGCCATTTGGGTTTCCCATCGTGTCATAATAATAATATTAAAGAAAATAACATTGTTTTGTCTCTTAATTTGTATAAAACAATGATTTCAATCACTTAACTTTTGACAAAAACATTATTAATTGACCTTCTAATTCCTTTTACAAAGTAATGTGATTTTGACAGTATCGATCCCTCCACTGCTGAACCGATCGAGCTCATCCCTGAATGCAATTAGTCATGTAGCAACACTTCCATGCGACCATGCATGTCCCAGGCCAGTTATTATATTTTCTTTTTACTTAAAATTATGCCAACATTTAATTATTGATGTCAAGTATTTTTTGTCTCTCTGGAATAATAAAATTGTAAACCACCCCTCCCCCCCCCCCCCACGCACACATATAATGATCAAATGAGTACTCGTGTCAAGGTGTGGCGAACGTGTGAACTTGTGCATTTAAAACAATTATATTATACACTTTTAGAAGGTTTGTGCTGCACTTTTGTTTATTGATTATACTTTGCATATTTAAAGTTTCTGTTATATAATTTTATAATTTTTTATGTTTACATGCATTTGGATTGCACTCGTAACTATCATAATTTACACATTTATTGTTTGAGCTGTACACTTTTAGAATTCTAATTTTTTCTTTATTTTTCTGAGTGGTGCACTTTAGAGTTCGCAGGATCGCACCTATGCACGAGTTTTCACCTGATTCAGCCCCCCACCCCCTTTTATGGACTAATTTGACCATCTATCTAGGTTGAAAGACAAATTAAAAGCTGAAATTTTAAGAAAATATGCGATGAAATTTTGGTAAATATTGTAAATTTTTATTGTGCATTAAGATAATCTTGGGAATGTATATGTTGATAAGTGATATTACACTCAAGATCTATAAAGAATAATGCATTCAAGTTTGTTAACATGTTAAAGTGCACTGATATGTCTTAGCGCAATAAACTTATTCGTATATTTTGAATACACTATCTGTTAAGGATATGTGTGGCTGACATTTTATCTCTTTATATTTGTGGTAGTTATGTTCCTGTAGAATAGGTGTGTTGAACAAGTTGTTACAACCTCCTACTATTCTCCCTCTCTTGTACACTATTTATAGCTCATTATTTTACATCAATAAATGCACAATTTATAATCTTTACATGGTATCAAGAGCCTTGAATCTCCTACGAAGTTTTTTTTTTCCCCTACCCACATGGCTTCCGCTACTACAGCCACAAACGATATAATCCAACTAAATGCCCCTACAAACTTTCCCATTAAACTCAATACCACGAATTTTCCAGTGTGGAGACGTCAAGTCCACTCCACACTTATTGGGTATAATCTTCTGGGTTACATCGATGGTACCACCACGGAACCCGCCGAATTCACTGATACTGCTCAAACTGCCGTTAACCCGGCCCATCTAATTTGGTATCGTCAAGACCAAATCATTGTCAGTGCACTTCTCGGTAGTTGTACTGACACCATACAGCCCCTCATCTCCTCGGCTACGACAACCCACGATGCGTGGCAACGTCTGATTGCTAGTTACGACAGTGCTTCTCGAGGACGTATCATATCCCTCAAGGCCAAGCTCACGAAAAATCCGAGAGGGTCTCGTTCCATTACGTCTTACCTCAATGACATGCGAGCCTTAGCTGATGATCTTGCGATGGCTCAGTGTCCAGTTTCGGATGAAGATCTAATTGTTTATATATTAACTCAGTTAGGGGAGGAGTACAACTCTATTATATCTGCCGTCCGTGTTCGTGAAAAGCCAATTTCCTTTGGTGAATTGGCAGACGTGCTGACTGACCATGAACGTCAGCTAAAGGCAGCGGATGAGACGCGGCAATCGGTACTGGTTACTGCCAATATGACTCACCGTGCTTCGCCACCCCCATGGTCTAACCAGCAGTCAGCTTCCAACCGGAGGGCCCGCAATAATGCCTATAATAATGGCGCCCACCGACAAAATTGGCAACAAAGGGGTAATAATCGCTCCAGTATTATTTGTAAGTTTTGTCATCTTACAGGTCACGAAACCAAGGTATGTCGCAAGCTAGCTAGATTTCTTAAAGAGCATAATGTTGTCCCTATGCAACCATATATGTCTCCTACAGCCAATGTTGTGACTGGGGCGTCTCCTCCCTGGATGTTTGATAGTGGGGCGTCACACCATGTGACACCAAGCCTCGCTCCTCTGTAGACTTTCACCGAGTACAATGGATCGGATGAATTACGCCTGGGTGACGGTAATTTCTTACAAATATCCCACATTGGCCAGTCTGTCTTTCCCACTCCTTCTAATGTTCTCACTCTAGATAATGTCTTGCGTGTCCCACAGTTACACACTAATTTAGTTTATGTTTCCCAATTATGCAAGACTAATCGTGTGTCTGTTGAATTCTTTGATTCTCATTTTTTGGTTAAGGAACTTCGAACCGGGATTCCGCTGATACGGGGCGTGAACATTAATGGTGTCTATTTTGGACCAGTTGTCTCTCACCCAACAGTTCATGCTACGCAGTTGGCTCGTTTGTCTCAGTGGCACCAACAACTCGGCCACCCGTCGAATAAGGTGTTGCAACTTGTGTTGCAACGCTGTAATGTTCCAGTCTCCATGTCATCTCTGCGAAATTTTTATTGTTCCTCCTGCAATGTTCATAAAAGCCATAAACTGCCTTTTTCTAAAAATACACTTGTTAGCACTAAACCTTTGCAACTTGTTTATACTGATGTATGGGGACCTACTGAGTACTCTATTGATGAATTTCGCTATTATGTCATTTTTGTAGACCACTTCTCAAAGTACATTTGGCTGTATCCCATGAAACGTAAATCGGATGTGTTTCCAATATTTGTTCAATTCAAACAGCTAGTGGAAAAATATTTTAGCCTGTCAATTGTTTCTGTTTACTCAGATAATGGGGGCGAGTTCATGAGACTTGGGCCTTTTTTAATACTCACGGTATTTCTCATTTCACCACCCCACCACACACTCCTGAGCTCAATGGTGTCACCGAGCGACGGCACAGGCATGTCGTGGAAACTGGCATGTCTCTTCTTCACTCCACGTCTTTGCCGTCCTCATACTGGACCTACGCCTTTCAGACAGCCGTATATCTTATTAATCGGCTCCCTACTCCGACTTTAGGTAACCAATCCCCGTTTTCTGTCTTGTTTCAACAATTGCCTAATTATGCCAAGTTACAACCCTTTGGTTGCCTATGTTTTCCCTGGTTGCGTCCCTATAACACCAAGAAACTACAACCAAAGTCACGTCCATGTATTTTCCTTGGCTACTCAAACAGCCAATCCGGTTATAAGTGTCTAGATTTTGGTTCGAATCGTATTTATGTATCTAGGCATGTGAGATCTGTGCCCCATGTGTTTCCTTATAACGATTTGCAAAAGTCTTCTAACAGCTTACCTGCTGATTCTCATGATTCAGAATCACGCAATATTTTGTGCAAGTCGTCTCCTTTGTCTACACAGGTTGAGCCCGTGGGTGTTCCAACACCAGTCCCAACACCGGTTCCAACTCCAGTTCCAACACCAGTTCCAACACCCGTTCCAACACCAGCTCCAACTCCAGTTCAGAGTCCAGTTCCAACTCCAGTTCCAACATCATCACCGTCAAATGCGTCCAATTCGTCGTCTCCCACTGTCTCAGAAAATGGTTAACATGCAGCCCAATCCGTGTCTGATTCACAACCTATCTCCACCTCCGACACGTCTCAACCGTTGAATAATGTTTGCCGTTCCACCCAGGAGCGTCGTCCTAATCCCCGATATTCCGATTATGTCATTAATCAAGCCACTTCCCATCCCTTGCCTCCTACTTTACAACCTTCTACCGTCGCCCAGGTTCTTAAAGACGCTCGGTGGAGGAAAGCAATGGATGAGGAGTTCGAAGCGTTGCAACATAACAACACGTGGCAACTGGTTCCCCGTGGCGCAGCTGTTCCGATTGGCTGCAAATGGGTCTTTAGTGTTAAGCGCAAATCGGATGGGTCGGTTGATCGTTTTAAAGCGCGGCTTGTCGCTAAGGAGTTCTTGCAGACTGCTGGACGGGATTATTTTGAGACATATAGTCCGGTTATGAAACCGGTCACGATCCGTATTGTTCTAACCATTGCTTTGAGTAATCGCTGGGGTCTGCGCCAGCTAGATATAAATAATGTGTTCCTTAATGGAACATTGCATGAGGAGGTCTTTATGGAGCAGCCTCCCAGGTTTGTTGATCTGTCTCATGTATGCAAACTGACCAAAGCCTTATATGGTCTTAAACAGGCTCCCAGGGCTTGGTACTTAGAACTTTTCCAGTTCTTGTTGCGTTGTGGGTTTTTGAAGTCACAGGCAGATGCGTCTTTGTTTGTTTATTTTGCTAATGATATTATTGTTTATTTCCTGGTGTATGTCGATGATATTATCCTAACAGGAAACAATGTTGCGTGGCTTGACAAGTTTGTTGGAACTCTGTCAGCTCAGTTTGCTCTTAAGGACCTGGGTCCCTTGCATCATTTCTTGGGTATTGAAGTAGTCTCGACTCTTAATGGCATGTTCCTGTCTCAGAGTCAATATATCACAGATCTTCTGGTTCGGTTTAAGATGGATGGTGCAAAGTCTGTTTCGACACCATTGGCTACTACGGGCAAGTTGCTACCTGCGCAGTCTGGTAGTGTTGCGGTGGATGTCACTCAATTTTGGCGTCTCCTTGGTGCATTGCAGTACTTGGTCATCACTAGGCCAGATGTATCCTATGCAGTTAACCGTCTCTCGCAGTTCATGCATTCACCGACAGAGCTGCACTGGCAGGCGGCCAAACGGTTGCTATGTTATCTAAAAGGAACAGTTTGTCATGGGTTGTTTCTCCGCACTGGGCAACCACTGTCACTGAGTGTTTATACAGATGCTGATTGGGGCAGTTGCACTACCAATGGCCGTTCTACCACTGCATACTTGTTGTATCTTGGTGCTAATCTTGTTTCTTGGAAGTCCACCCGCCAGAAGCCCGTGTCACGCTCGTCGACGGAATCTGAATATCGAGCCTTGGCGAATGCTGCTGCAGAGGACATGTGGATAAAGAATCTGCTTCACGAGCTGCGGGTGCAACTAGTGAAACCACCAGTTATGTTCTGTGACAACATTAGTGCGACATATGTGTGCAGAAATCCGGTTTTCCATTCACGTATGAAGCATCTGGCGCTGGACTACTTCTTTGTTCGTGACTTAGTCTCTAATAGTTCACTGGTAGTGCGGCACATTCCTTCGTCGGCTCAGCTAGCTGACTTCCTCACAAAGCCGTTGGGCCGCTCTTTGTTTCTTCTATTCCGTTCCAAGATTGGAGTCTCTGACGGATCCTCAATCTTGCGGGGACGTGTTAAGGATATGTGTGGCTGACATTTTATCTCTTTATATTTGTGGTAGTTATGTTCCTGTAGAATAGGTGTGTTGAACAAGTTGTTACAACCTCCTACTATTCTCCCTCTCTTGCACACTATTTATAGCTCATTATTTTACATCAATAAATGCACAGTTTATAATCTTTACACTATCAGTTCTCAACCGATTCACTATCAAATTTTACCCAGTTCATATCCAAAGTTTGTAATAATTATGAAAATGCCACTGCTTTCTTTCCCATATTTTCAGCATTGTCTGTCAGATAATCCTAGATGACAGTTGAGATTAGTCTATATTTTTTAGGGAAGACATGTTCTCACTTAAACTTGCCCATATATATTAATTCATATGTGATTTTTATCAACAAATACTTTCTAATAAAAAATGGATTATGAGCTAACACGCTTATAATAAGAAATCTTACTCGATAACTAATGCTTTATATTCCTCTATATATATTACTTTAATTATTTACTCTGAGAGAGGAAGGAATAATTAATATATACCATACCACATAAAGCCTCAAGATTAATTTATAGCAACCCGCACGGACTTATCTCAATAGTTCGGACAGTGATTGTATGGGAATTATGCCCAAAGTGAACATATCCCTTGTGCGCACTGGCATTTGGACATGTCTGCTGAGGCATTGAGTCACCGTGATTTACATCATCCCATATGTTTGTTGGACCGAAAGAAAAATAACACATTTTCTCTTAATTTACACAAAATATTGATTTCAATCGCTTAATTGTTTACATGAATACTATTAATAAATCTTCCAGGTTCCATGTAAGTAAAAGTGTAGAAAGGGGTTGAATAGATTTAATTTTGTATAATTTGAATCTTTTCCTGTTTATGTGATGGAAGTCTTAAACTTGTTTAAGTTTTGTTTTGTTTTGTAAATAGGTTTGTTTTGAATACTTAAGTGTACTGTGTAAAGTATGAATGGTTAGCACAGTAATGATAATAATAGCTGAAAGTAAATAGATTAGAGTGAGACGGAGAGAGATTTATAGGGAAGACAGAAGTCATTAAAACACAACTATGAGATTTGATTATCCCTTTCAATTAAAAATCACATTCCCTAATTAAAAACAGGTACATTCCGTCTTATTGAATTAGATGATAATATGATTTTTAACTTTGGATTAGTACTTTTAGATTTTGATTTTGAATTATTTTTTTTGGTTCATATGGGTGCTTTGGAAGTCATTATATTAGGACCAATTACTTTTATTTTTTATTTTTTTTAAAAACCTCATTTAAGGGTCATATATAACCTAACATCAATATTGGTAATCATTCCAATTCCACCATACTACAATACATTTGGCACTATAGACTTTTGCACCAAATGGTCTCAACCCACCTCATACTCATCCTCGAGAAATTGAGATCTTATTTGAGATATCAAACATGTATATATTTTTAATACATTGTCCAAGAGTTGCTAGATGAGGTAAATTGCGTGTCGCCCCGTCAGTCCCAAGTTCTCACCTCTTGCATATTGTACACTCTACACACTAGGAGTTTTCATTATCTTTGATCGGTCAAGGTCTCACAATAACCCTCAAGTTGCTAGTGGGATTCGAACCTCTACACTGTGACTAGAACAAAACTTTAAAGTTATCGATTAAATCAATTGAGCTTGCCCCACGGGGAAAATCGAGCACATATATATTTGTTATGATTGAAGTTATTGCATTTTGTCTACTACTTCTGTGTGGCCATTGTTGTTGAATTGAAGAAATAATGGATTTGGTGATGTTTGCTAGTTGTTCCTCCACCGAAGCTGCGTTCGTCGTCATAACGGGCATGACTGTGTAACTGTGAGTCAATTCCGACGATGTTTTCTGCAGAGGTGATGATTGAGATGTAGGAGACGAGCTACCGCTGCCAGGGGTTCCTTTTGGGGGAGTCATACTCCCGCTGCTGGGAGTTCCTTTTGTGGTAGTAGGGCCCATATGACTCTTGTCGCTAACAGTTTCCCTCGTCGAAGATGAACCCTTGTCATATGCAGCTTTCCATGACTTGGTGGAGTTGCTTTCAATCCTTCGGACGATGTTACGAACCATGTTCTGGGTCTCGTTCAGTTGCACCCCTAGGTTCCTCACTCGGCTCTGAGTCATTGCTCCTTTCACATTTTGGCTATCACCGGAACCGGCCACGGATGATCCCTTGGAGCGGGTAGCTTGAGCATAGGTCATCTTGGAGGAGGGATTTCTTGATGCCATTTGGATTCCTTCCTTGTAGAGCTCGTGAATCAACAGTGAAGAGATGAGAGGCAGAGTTGTCCCACCGGGCGTGCCAAAATCTGTAAACACAAAAAGTAAAGTTTGTATATATTCACAAAATTCCTTGTACAGTGTGTGTATAATTCAATGCAGGTACAAAATCTCTGTCTAGTCCTCTGATTCTTCACTAACGTTATCTATGGAAGTGCCTCCGGGATTCAATTAGCGTAGCCTCCGGGATTCAATTGGCGCGTGCCTCCGGGATTCAAGTGGCGTAGCTTCCGGGATTTAAGTGGCGTAACTTCCAACAACGAGCGTCAAGAATTTAGAAATAATCAACCCTGCAAAGTTTCAAAACACATGCAATGGATTCAAGCTGCTTTAAGATCCTCAAATGCCTTCAAAAGACGTCAAGATCTTCGAGACAATCAATTCTGCAAAGCTCCAAAGTACCAGCAATGGATTCAAATTGCCTGCAAAATCAACAAAAATGCCTTCAAATCTTCAAGCGTTCTTCAATGCCTTCAGGCTCTTCAAATGCTCTCAACTCCTTAAGCCTTCAAGTTGTTCAATGCCTTCAAGCTCTAAGCCTTCAAGTTCCTCAAGCTTTCAAGTTCTTCAAGTTTTCAAGTGTGTTTTGGAATGAAAACGAAGGCCCTATTTATACTAAAAGCTTAACCAAAATTCCTCAACCAACTCCCCTTTTTAGTTAACTAATTAATTAATTAATTAATTAGGAAAATGAACCTTGTCTAAGATCAAGTCCAGGTTCATTATTGTATAATCTAATTCATATTCAAATTAAATTATAATTATCTAATTCAAATATAATAAAATTAATATTATATTTAAATTATAATTATAATTTAAATTCAAATATGAAGTGGGCTTGGGCCAACTAATCAATTAATTCAATAGCCCAAAATCAAATTTAATTGGACTAATTAAATCAATTTAATTTCTATGATCCAATTAATTAAATTGGCCCAATAACAATCTCAACATCGACCCAATAACAATTTCGTCAGTCCATTTGTCGGGTTCAAATTTTCTGTGTCTACATTGATAACATTAGCTGATTGTAGAAAGGTGTTTGGTAACTTAGTTGTTAGCTAATAGTTGTTTGGTATAATTTCTTTTCTCAAAAAGCTAATTGAAAAAGTTATTTTGAGTAGTTTTTTTGAATTTTAGCATTTTGGAGTACAAAAAACTAATTAACTAAATATTTATATTTATTTGTAAACCAAGTCAAATAACTAATCTGGTCAAATAAGTCAAAATTAGATTATAGGCTAACTATTTTACCAAACAGGGCCATAATGTTAGCAACAAAATTAATGTTAGTAACATAATTAAGACTTAAACACAAATAATTTTTTATTGCTAAATTTGTTTTTTTTTTTTTTTGGTCAGAACACTAGGTGCTTATTCTTAATTCTATTGCTAGTATTAATTTAAAATTATAATTAAAATATTTACAAATAGTGTCTATTATGATTTTTACATATAAGCAATAATTTCTTGAGGAAGGAAAATGACTTGAAATTCCTATTTTAGCCTTATTTTTAACAATCCAAAAGCATATTTGAAAGGGAGGGGAAAAGTTGTCATGGTAATATAGATACATAAATAATTTATGAGAAAAAACGCTATAAGTATATAATTTAGGCAAAAAGTGTTATTTTCCCTTAACAAAAATATCCGAATAAAACGATGCAACCTTCCATTATAGCCTGCCCTATAAATATATTCCTACGCCAAGTAATAAGACACATCCCAATTCCCATCCCATGGCTATCTAGTGTGGGAACACACCATTATTGCATCTTGTACGAGTAGTTGTGTCCAGCTTAGGTTTCATTTCTTGTTTTAGCTAGCTAGCCAGCCTCGTTCTTCTGAAAAATTGAAAACAAAAATGGAAAGTATGGTTTTCGAAGTTGCATTAAAAGGAGATGTAGAAAGCTTAAAGAGGCTATTGGATGAGTATCCTCTGCTTCTGGAGGAAAGCATGACTAGTGTGTACTCCTACACACCACTGCATGTTGCAGCAATGTTGGGGTACGAGGATTTAACTCATGAAATCGTTAGGAGAAAGCCGGAGCTAGCCAAAGAGTTGAATTCCAAGCAATCATCGCCTCTTCACCTCGCGGCTGCCATGGGGCATGCGGGTGTGGTTCGAGCTCTACTGGTAGCCGATCGCGGGATGTGTAAGGCTCGTGACAGAGATGGGCTCACTCCCATCCACCTTGCAGCTGTGAAAGGGAGAGTTGAGGTGTTGAAGGAGCTGATGATGAGTGATGGTGATGATGAAATTTGTAGCAGTAGTGAAAAATTATTAAGTGAGGTGATGGCGATGGATGGTGAGATTTTGGGAGAGAGCATTTTGCACATGTGTGTTAAGCATGGGCAATTGGAGGCTCTCAAGTTTGTTGTGGAGAAGATAGGAGAGGACGCAGATTTTGTGAATTCTAAGGATGCTTCTGGTAACACAGTTTTGCATGTGGCTGTGGAGTATAAACAATTTGAGGTAAACTTAATTTATTTCAAGAAAAAATGGTTAATTATTGTTCATGGAGCTATGGTTTTGGCACTATATATATATTATTGTTGTAGGCTGTGAAGTTTTTGGTCCAACATCCAAGAATACAAGTGAAGACTGAAAATGGGAAACGGTTAACAGCTATGGAAACTCTCTTTCAAACTAGAAATAACAATGGGAATGAGAAAGAAATTGCAGAAGTAATTGCTCTGAGGGACAAAGAATCAGAGAATTACAAGAGAAATAGAGAGAGTTGGGTTGATGAAATGCGTGAGGGGTTAATGGTGGCAGCTTCATTGCTGGCAACAATGGCATTTCAGGCCATTGTTAGCCCCCCTGGCAGTGTAATGCAGGATACTAAACCTATCAACCAAGCGTGGGTGAATGATAGTCGTTTATTTTGGATGTTTGGTATATCTTACAAGCTGGATGATGATCCAGCACTGGCGCCTAGTCCTGAACCGGTGACAGGTTATGTAGGAGAATCTGTGATGTCTTATTACAAACCACTTGCATATGAAGTGTTCATAGTGTATAACACGTTGAGCTTTCTGGCATCTCTCAGTGTCATACTCTTACTCATAAGTGGATTACCCCTATGGCATAAATTCTTTATGTACGTATTCATGATCGCAATGTGGGTGGCAATTCTCTCAGCGTTTATGAGTTATATTATGTGCCTGGAAATGATTACTTCCTGGAATAATCTGAATACAGCTAAATATTTGACCACAATCTGGGACCATTTGTTTACAGCAGTTATCGGGGTTATTGTCGTTGGCCATATAATTTTGGTGACAGTGAAGGTCATAAAATGGTTGCCAACAGCATTTTTAAGATTAAAGAGAAGGTTGTCCAAGAAGAAGAAGAATTCTTCAAGTTCAATGGAGCATCAAGTTTAGCATTATATTGAGACGAGCCACAGTCTGCAATTATATATGTTGGCTAGCTAGCTTCACAGAAGATCCATCAGATCAGATCACAAACATTATTATTATTATTATTATTTTTCAAGTACTTGTATTGTATTGTAGTTTCATGGCCAGCCGGCCTTCATCATTTTCCAGCAACTTTCATGCATGCATGTTTAATATGTCAATGAACTTTCTTCTTTGTATACATTCTGATAGTCGATGCACATTGTTGAAAAATATGGAATTTAGAATCCTCATAATCATTGTACTGTAATAGCTTTACTTTTAAAGGCCGGCCAAAATAAGACTTAAGTGTATAGTAGACACTGAAGCTATATATAGTTATTACAGCTAGTAGTAAATGTGTAATTTTATTTTCTTAAATATATCCACATAGAGCAATCACGGTTATCACTATAAAGCGTCCAAAGTTGCTTGGACGCGAATGTAGGAGACGCTAATTGTACATACAATTAGCGTCCAAAGTAACTTTGGACGCGAAAAATGATAATTCGCGTCCAAACTTTTTGAACTTTGGACGCGAATTATCATTTTTAAAAACAAAATATTACCTTTGCGCGTCCAAAGTTCATGAACTTTGGAGGCACAAAGGTAACGTTTTGATTTAAAAAATTATAATTCGCGTCCAAAGTTCAAACTTTGGACACGTAATAGTAAAAAAAATTTAATTTTTTTTTTTTGTTTTTTTATAAAACTACCAATATTTTCCTGTACATTCCAGCATAACTACCAAATAATATATTTCAACATTAATCAATTTAAGATGTATACTACACACCAATTCTATAAACTAAAACACACCAATCTAAAATTTCAATTCTAATAACATTTTACTACAAATAAACTACAAATTCTAAATGTTAACAATTAAAATAAACTACTTAAAATGTAATATTGTGATAACCTTTAGCAACCACATAGGATTGTGCTTAGGATAGTGGTATCCTAAGTCTTGCATTCATCCCAGTGGGTTAAAAAAACCAAAACTGTCCAAATTCCTAAACATCTATCCATGGTTAATCTATATTCTGCAGCCCTAGTGAACTCAAAAACAAAAAAAATTAGAGTTAATATCACCCAAGGTCCCTCGAGCTAATGGTTGTTGTTGCAACAGATATCTCTTTCTGTCATTCCTGTATTTCCTTTTCACAATATTCTGATTTGGATTTCCACGCTACACAAAAATAGGACTTATAAATCCTTTGGTCAAATTAACTAAGAAAATAGCTAAAGTGACAGTGAATAATCTGTATGGAGTATTTTTAGCATCAATCTCCAATTTTTATTCAAACTAAAGCACACCTGCTTGCATTTGTGTACATTATATATCTTCAATGTCAATTGTTTTTACATGCATGTACATAAGATCTCAATAGCCAAAGCCTAAGAAATAACTAGAAGAACCTTATTCAGAGCAACATAAATAAGTTCATGAATTGTTTCCATTTTTTATCGCATGACTCTTAGGTTGCCATCAAACTTGATCCCCAAGCATTATTTTTGCCACATAACCCACATTTGGTCTTTCCAACCAAGTCAACAGAATAATTCTGCCAATTTGTGGGTAGTTATGCCAAGTTTTATGGTTATAGTATAATGTTTAATAGTTAGTCTACACCAATGCAGTGTACAACCTAGAAGTACATAGAACATGATCATGCTCCTAAAGAGAGGAAGAAAGAGCACTACAGACCTTTTTAAGTTCAGGCTTCATGCGATCAATCTCATTTTCAATGGTTTCCCTTTCACGATTCAAGTTTGTAAGTTTATCAGCAATACTTTTCTGCAAAAAAAAAAAAAAAAAAAAATGTAAATAACTAATATAGTCATAACGAGTAGGAAAAAAATATATTTTCTAGGAAGCTAGAGATTAACCATTTTCAACTGATTTAATCATCAATAGATTTGAGGACTGAAAGCCATCCAGAGTGAAACCTTTGATCTTCAATCTCTCAAAATGCTTCACTAAAGAAATATCAAATAATAACCATTATGATGATCTGATGAAGGCAGATGCATATTAACAAAGCTGACATGCATATAAAGATGCTAGAAAATCAAACAAAGGTATAGAATAAGCAGATTGGCATGTAGCTTTATGGCACGCAAACAACCAATGCTATGGTCTGTCAAGACTCATTTAAAGTTCTTGCCAACAAGATGAATCTCTACAGAAACATAGAAAGAAATCAAATAAACAATGATAAGGTAGTAAGCATAATGCAAATAGAAATAGTAAACAACTATCAAATTCGTACCCAATAACATACACTCAAAAAGCTAGTAATACAAAATCAGTTAATAAAGTAACAAGTAAATAGAACAGGCATGTGGAGAAACTACCTCAAGCCAACACACTGATTCAGTGTCACAATGAAGATTTCTCTCCCCATTACTGGTTCCTTATCACTGCCAACCTTTTGCCCCCCAAAAAAATTCAATGAATAAGATTACTGCATCTATAATTCCGTAAGGGCAATAATGAGCACTGTGCAGGATTTGTATTACCCTTTTGAAAAAAGGACAAAAATTGTTGGTGCTCATTTGTCAAGTAGAAGACGCAAGGGAAAGAGACCTTTCATTTACCATTTTCAGAAAACATTAGTCCATAGAATGTTGTTGTTCCAAATGTTACAAAAAAACTAAAGAAGAAACTTACATTAATGTTACACGTCTGCTCTCACAATTCATCCTTCACTTTACCGGAAGAACTTTTGACGTCTTCTTTGACTTTGATCTTCTCAGTCGAGGTAGTGGTTGATGGCTTCTGGAGCTTGAAGGGGATAGCAGCGTGATTCTTAATAAACTTGTAAAACGCCACCACTGTCCTGGCGGAGTCGACAGCAATCTGCCAGATCAAAGAGGAACTCGGTTAATTGAGAGAGTATGAAACGAGCAACCAGGGTGTTCATTTGTTGTTCCATCCATTTTAGCAATGACAAGAGACTCAAAGTTAGCAGCAAGGGTTGAGCTTGTCTTCCAAAAAGTTAGCAGCAAATTCCTGATGGAATGAAATGCAAGAGACAAACACATTGAGAGCCAGGGAGAACAAAAACTTAGTTTAATAACCAATACACAAAATGTTGATCAAATGATTAAGACACGAGCAAGAGAGTGGACACTTAAAACCTTAATCTTCTCGACTGTAATCTCCCCATCAAAGATATATTTCTTAGCATCTTCAAGTCCTGAGTATTCAATTATCTAGAATAAAGAAACTGAAATTAGAGATGCACTTACTGCCTCCTTTTTTCCACCCTTACAATCATGCAACAAAGGATAGGAAATGAAGTTTTGTGAGAAGTGTAACCTTTGCAGTATCCCCTTCAACTCCAAAGTAATTTGCTACAGGCCAACCAAGATCTTCATCATCAATTTTGATATACACAAGTATAAGCTGAATTTAGTCAGGAAAACAAAAGAATGATGTTAGTTAATAGAATTTGCATATTTTGCTTTCAGCAATTTTCAACTTACAAAAATATCATAAAAAAAAAAAAAAATCAGAACTGAAGCAAGGGCTTATAGACATCTAAGCACCAGCAATTTGAGTTCCATTATAGAAAAAAAAAAAAAAAAAAAAAAAACTGAAGTGGCTTATGGTTGGATTTTATTTGGCCATAACTGATCAAACCAGATTACAAATAAACAATTACTCATGCAATTTCCATTTGTTGGATTTGCATCATTCTAGAAGCAGGCCTTGTAACCAACATCTTTCAAATGGGAAAGCTTGTCTTAGTCATTGTCTTTTTAAATTTTAATCTAATTTGCATACTAACTAAAGAGTAATGCTACACACACCTCCAAAATTGTCCCCCTGACATGACACTTTTTTATTGGATGGCTAAGGTTTAGTCCTTGATAACAAGTTAGCGGGGTCAACCAATTCATGGCACCCAATGGTTATAAGCCATGTCAGGAGGGGAACAAATCATTTCCCTAACTATAATTACATGCAAAAAAGAACGTTACATAATTTTCACTTACAGAATGTTAAAAGTTACACTGTATTGCTTAAATGGTATGGAAATACACATAATCCGGTAGAACACTCAATAGTAAGCAAATGAATCCCAATGCCCTGTACTGAAGAAAAAAAAAAAAAAAAAAAAAAAATCCTAAGAGTTCCCTAAAAATCTTAAATGCAAGAAAGAAATGCAGAAGTATTTTCCAGATTTAAGTTGCACTACTTTATGATGTTTATATCAAACTCCTATGCAGTAGAAGGAAAAGAAAATAAATCGAACAGGCTTTCTAATGATGTGATGTGTCTTGATATCCTGAAAATAGGAGGAAGGAAGAAAAAACATTAACACAATTTATCTCTTAAGAACATCTTTTCTAGATCAAGAATAAATTTTCTATACAGGTAGTATGATGGCAAGATTGTGTTGTAGTACCTTTTCCTTGAAGTATCTCGCAGCATCTTGGAAGACTGGGAAAAACTTTTCTGTATCATTCGATGTGGTAAATAGCATCACCTGAGAATACAATGGTCTGAGTCAGTTCAATATGCAAGACAATTTATGCCATCTGAATTCCTTCATAAGAAAGATATCTCTACACTTGATGACCACAACTAAAACTTAGTCTAAAATCCTGAAAAACATTTACCTGTTTCTTAATTTGACTTTCAAAGATTGAAGGTGCACTTTCTCTAGTAAATGTTGTCACCAAAGGAAGCTTGTTAGCAGAAATAAATCCAACAATAGCAGACGTTGTGAAGATACCCAATGAATCAAATGAGTCATCTCTTTTTCTTTAAAACTTTCAAGACTTCGTAAATTTAAGAGGATCCAATTTTAGCATCTAATTGAAAAAAATAAAAGATAAACTAACCATAATGGGTCACTTTCTCTGCTTCCTTTTTAAGTAAGACCAAAGAGGGGCGTTTTGCACTGGTTCAATGTGGAAAAGTTTCGCGATATTAGGATCATCTGCATCGCGACCAAAGAGAACTGCATACGAGTGGCGGCGGCGGGGCTGGAGAACGGTGGCAATGGAGGAAGAAGATGACGACGACCTTGGAGACCGGTGGCGGCAGCGGCGAGGACTCAGACGAGTGACGGCGGCGACAACGGGGCTGGAGAAAGGCAACATGACGAGGAGACGACCAGCGAGGGTTTTGGGGCTCTGGAGAAGTTGCGACGAATAAGAAGAAGAAGAACGGTTTTAATTTTTAACCCTAATACTAGGCGTCCAAAGTTCTATAATTTTGGACGCCTATTATTTTACAGTTTTGACGGATATAACTTTGAACGCCTATTTTTTTTAATTTAAAAAAAAATAAAAAATAAATTATATAGTTACATTTTAATTGCAAAAATGTCACCGCACTACATTTTTGGCGTCCAAAGTTCAAACTTTGGACGCGAATTATTTGATTTTATTGATGTTTTTTGTACTAGCAATTGTTTTTCACCGTTGTTATAAGTCTCGCGCATCGATAACGGTTGTCTTTTCTAGAAACGATAACTGTTTTTGAACCGTTGTTTATTAAATATTGTTGAAACCGGTGTTGTTAAAAGTCATGCACATAAACAACAGTTTTTAACTTATGATCGATAAACACAAACAAAGCCATCCGTATAAAGCTCTGGGTATTATGATCAAATTAAACTATGCGTAAACATTACAAACTAAGCCCTATGCTCTCATTAGGGAGTTTTTTTTTTTTTTTTTTTTTTTTTTAATAAAGAAGCTCATTTATTAGAAAATGAAGCAGAAGCCGGCTAAGCAGTTCAATGAAGAAGATAGCCTCAGGGGTGTCTTAGTGTTTTATCTCCCTCTTTTTTTTTTTTTTTTTTTTTTTTTTTTTTTTTTTTTTTGTTGTAACCAACTTTGGTGCCTTATCTCTTTGCTTCCCTCTGTATATATATTTCTCTGATCTCTGCTTCCATTGACAAATAAGATGAAACACTTTTCTCTCTCTACAATGCAACTTCACCATTCTCATATCTGTTAAGCTCCTCTGGCTCTTCCATCACCATTCATATTTAATCATAAGGTGAAGCGATTACAAATAGGATTGACGGAATGGTATATCATTCCTTACAGTCAGACATAGAAACAACTTCCCGAGCAATACTACAAAGAACTTGAATCGCAGACTGTTTCACAAATTTGAAGCTGAATTCGTTAGATGAATTTAGCACTTCTTTAATATCATTGAAAAATTGATCAAACATAGTCAATATTAACTTTGGTTCCAGAAAATTCATAATCTTATAACAGAAAATTCATAATCTTATAACAGAAAATTCATAATCTCATGGTTCCAAAGTGAATGTGTAGGCATGGTTCCAGAGTGAATGTGCAAGCATGGATTCATAATTTATGAATGTCCGTGATTTCGGACGGGAATGTGTAGGCATGGTTCCAACGTGAATGTGCAGGCATGAATTGATAATTTATGAATGTCCGAAATCATTGTTCACTTCAAATTAAAGTGAAACCGCAAAATGTGAAAATGAAAGAAGAAAACTCACGCAATTAATTAATAAAAAAAAAAAAAAAAAAAAAGATAACGGTGTACTAACACCGTTGGAACCGTGTTCACCATGAATGGTGAACACGGTTCCATGGCATAACGCTCCCTATAAACTTAATTTGCCTCTTTTTTTTTTTTCTGTGAATTGATTGACGCAAAATAGAGGTCCAGAGAGTAGCTTCACTTCAGACGGCTTCTACGTCCCTGATTTGCAGCGACGGCATCGGCTTATGCGATTGCTACGTTGACAACTTTGTTGGCGAACCGCGAGTGGCTTCCTCGGACTGCTGCGGACCATAGACTCATTTGTGCATCAGCTTCAGGCGTCTTCCACTCCACGGTTGAGACAGCTTCTACGGACAACATCCACAAATTCCTACGAAGTGAATTAGAGGTTGGAGCTTGTTCTACTGAGTTTCTGTGTTTCTTAGAAATTAGGAAAATAAATATTATTTATTTTCTAGATTTTATGTGGTTGAAGAAATTGATTTTATTTGTGGATGTTAGGAAAATTAGGGCTGTTATTTGGGAGCCTGAACTAGTTTAAATAGTGCTGGATTTTTCACTAGAGGATGGTCGGTTTTTCATAATCACTTTATTTTACTGTAAACACTATCTGCAATGTACTGTTGAGTATTGATTTTCCAACTCAAGGATTATTGAAGTTTGATTCTACAAGACCAGTGAGATTTATTTAGCTTAATTTTATTCTTTGCACTTTATTATTTATATATCTCCTGTTATATGAGTTTTAATTATTGCTTGATTAATTGTTGCAACGGGGCCATTGTTCAATTGTCAAGTTATTAAGTTGCTAATTAGAACCTTGAATCCGTAATTGTTTATGTGTTCTAAAATTGGTAGCAAACAGCACAATTTGATTATATATGGATTTTCAATTTTGTGTTATGAAGATATATAGCCTAGTTTAAATGAACCATGCTTTTGAGTTTGTTGGTTAGAATTGGTAATCTTTCTAATTCTTTTAATGATGTTAGTAAATTAAATCCTAAGAGCCTGTTTAGGATTATTTATTAACTAGGGAAGTAATCAAAGAGCTTGTTTTGATTATCGACAGAGTAAGGAAGGATAGGTTATTAGAGCTTGTTAATAACCATAACCAATTTGGTAAAGAGTAGAATAATTTATTCTTGGAAATCAATGATCTGTCTTGTTAGTATTGATCTGATATTATGCCTTAAGTTGGATACTAGTTACTATTGATTATTAATATTATTTGATATTTCATATTGTTTGGCTTTTATGGTTGTTATTTAATTTCCAAATCTTATCTCTTTCTTTATTAAATCTTTGATTAAAAATAAGTCTGACCAATCTCTGTGGGTACGACCTTACTCATCACTATTGCAAATTATAGAGTAAGTAATTTATTATTTGTTGGTTTCGACAGCCATCATGAAGTTCAATTCATAGTTATCTTAGATACAGATCAAAGTGAAAAGAAGGTCTCGCATACCTCACATCTCACAGATCCAATCATTTCAAAAGTTTCCAAATCCCAAAACTGTACAATTCGAGGCAAATTATGTTGTGCATCCGTATGCACCATGCAAACGACGTTGTTTTATTAAAAACGCGTGTCTCCCCTTAAAAAAAAAATTCAGGTTCGATTCCCAGCAACAACATATGAACTAAAATTCCAGAATCGATGAACTATAATTCCATACTCGATGAACTATAATTCCATAATCGATGAACTAAAATTCCAGAATCTAATTTATGAACTAAAAATTCCAGAATGAATGAACTAAAATTCCAGAATCGATGAACTACAATTTCAGAATCGATGAACTACAATTCCAGAATCGATGAACTATAATTCCAGAATCAATGAACTATAATTCCATAATCTATGAACTAAAATTCCAGAATGAATGAACAACATAATGCTGTTGCTGGGAATCGAACCTGAATTTTTCTTTTTTAAGGGGAGACGCGCGTTTTTAATAAAACGACGTCGTTTTTGCATCCGTATGCACCATGCATGGTGCATACGGATGCACAGCATAACTACTCCCAATTCGGTCCCCTGAACCGCAACTAGCATAAAAAGCATTGGATTAAAAGCATAAAAAGAAAATCATAATATGTTAATAGAAAGGAACATGTCTAGCAACTTGGATTAAAAGAAAATATGCATGGACGGTTCTTTGACAGGATTCCTCAAGCAATAGCTAGTTTTATTTTCTTATACTCATCTAGCAGACATCGTCATGGTTCAATGACATGATGTTGGACTCGGTTTCTCCAAGCTGCAACCCGACATCAACATTGCCCAATAAAATCAACAAGAGTAGACCATTATCATTCATGAGTTAAGGTCTTTCAGTAGATGTTCTATAATCTAATAACACTAGGAATGAAGTTTGATCTTTGTGGAAAAGAGTTGTTGGGCACACCTATCAAGGACTCCTGACACCAACATAAGTTTAGACAACGTACAAACTGTTCAGAAACAACGGAGGAGCACCTCTCCAGACATAGCGATAGGCATAAACACTAACAACCTTCGCTAAAGAATGGGTGGCCTGATTGTCATCCCTACTAATAAAGCTAACAAAACAACCCAAAATAGAACAAATTAAACAAATACAAGACTGAACGACATGGCAACTAAACAAAAACTTCATGACATAGATGTAAGCATAGAGTCTGGCAGTCTGAATAGACAATGACACCCGAATAATCGTGCTCCTTTAGCCAAGATAAAGCTTCCCGTACCGCCATAGCTTCAGCCTAGTTATTTGCATCTGAATAAATAATGACACCCGAATAATCTAATTAAGAGGACCGTTCGTCGCCGCCTCAAATGATCTGTCACCATTAATCAAAAGGAAACCAAAAGCAGCCTGGTTATTTGTGCCATTAAATCCCGCATCAATGTAACAAAAACGACCAGCATCCACGAGACGTTCCGGAGGGGGGATAAATTGGTTTGTGGCCGGAACGGATGGCATTGGTAGCTACTGTCTGCCTAAAGAATTCCACGCCTCCCACTGTATCTGGAGCTTGCGCCATTCCACAGTTGGAGCCGGAAGGAATCCATCCCATACCGCATGATTCTTGGCCGTCCAGATTGCGTGAATAGTTCCACAAGCCAAGCTTTCCATGTCATGCAAATTAGCTGCTGAAGACCCCAGCCAAGAGACCGTCCACTACATGAAATCTTGGCCGTCAACCTGCGGGATAAGCAGATTGGACAAGCTCCAAACCTGCTGTGCATATAGACATTCACACAATATATGCTTGGTGTCTTCATCAAATAAGCCACAGGCTGGGCATAAACTTGGAATTTCCACCCTTCTTCTAATAAGATTGTTTGTCGGGGAAGGATAGAAGACAGGGCCCTCCGTAAGAAGGATTTCCATTTAGGGGGAATATGGAGACTCCATAGGTTGTTCCAAACTTCATTAGATAGGGCGGATACTTCACATAATTTCCTATAGCTATTCTTAACCATATAGCATCCCCTAATATCACCATGCCAATACTAGATATCTTCTCCATCAAATCTTACTGGGGTCTGAATGATTAAATTAGCATCTCTATTCTCAAAAAGTTGGTAGACCAAGTAAATGTCCCATCTTTGTGTAATGGGATTAATGAGACCCATAACCAAAAGATTTGGGCTCCCTAAAGCAGGAACCGTATGAACAAATGGGTCATGGGGATCCAGGAGCCATGGAGGTAACCAAATATTTGTATCACTGTCATTCCCAATTCTACGCCTAAACTTCCGCCCTAATCAGATTCTGACTAACCATAATACTCCTCCATACATAGCTTGGATTTTCACCTAATGAGGCCTCAATGAAGGATGTTCTAGGATAGTATCTAGCCTTAAGAAGTCGAGCCACTAGGGAATTGGGACTAGTCAACAAACGCCACCCCTGCTTGCCCAACAAAGCCAAATTAAATTCATGCAATAGTTTAAAGCTCAAGCCACCAAACTTTTTAGGAACACACATCTTATCCCATGAAATCTAATGAATGCTATCCACTGTGCCATTCTCCCCCCATCAATCTCTCCAATGCAATACACAGAGTTTCTAGAAGGAGAAAAATACTCATCGTATATGTCGGCATAGCCTGAGCCACACTTTTCAACAAAACTTCCTTGCCAGCCTTAGAGAGAAGGAGCTTATTCCTTGAGCCAAATCTTTGTCTTAACTTTTGCTCAATATAAGAAAAAATGACTCTTCTGTTTCTCCCAATGACAGATGGTAGACCCAAATACTTCCCAAAGTCCTCAGCCTAGTTGACACCCAAGGCCAACGCAATCTCATCTTTCTTTTCTGCCCCTGTATTTCGGCTATAGGAAATATTAGACTTATGAAAGTTTACTCTCTAACCTGAAAAGGCCTCATACACCTGTAAACACCTCTTTACCTCCATTGTTTCCTACATATTGGCTTTAGAAAAGAAGAGATTGTCATCTACAAAGAATATATGAGAAATAGGTGGTGCCCCGCGAGCCACTCTACATCCATGAATTATGCCTTTAGATTGTGCATGTTTTAACAGCAATGATAACCCTTCAGCACAGATAATAAACAAATAGGGAGATAATGAGTCCCCCTGTATCAATCCCCTAATAGGAGTGATGACACGACTAGGATTCCCACTGATCAGTACCCTATAGTTCATAGTTTCCACACACATCATAACCAGGTTGACCCATCTTTCATCAAACCCCAGACCCAACATCATTTGTCTTACAAAAGTCCACTGCATTCTGTCATAGGCCTTTGCCATATCTAATTTAAGTGCTGCCCAACCAACATTACCCAACTGTTTCGTTCTAAGATAGTGGCCTACCTTAGAAGCAATCAAGATATTGTCTGAGATCAGCCGGCCTGGAAGGAAAGCACTCTGCGAATCTGAAATAACAGTTTCCAATAGGGGTTTCATACGATTAGCAATCATCTTAGCTATGATTTTATACAATACATTACACAAGGCAATAGGCCTCAATTCAGAAACAGATTCCGGGGCCACTTTCTTGGGGATCAGCACAATATTAGCATCATTCAGACTTTGTGGGAAATAAACTTGAGAAAGACAATCAAGAGTAAAGGAAGTAACATCCTTACCAACCACATCCCAGAAGTGCTTATAGAAGCCCGGGTTCATGTCATCTGGTCCAGGTGATTTAGCTTTTCCCATAGATAACAAAGCCTTCCTCACCTCCCAAGGTTCAAAGGGACGGAGGAGATCCTCATTCTGCGAGGTGGTAACACGCTGCTGTAAAGTATCAACATGGAAAACACTTAGGTCCCTAGCTGTAGTAAAGATATGCTCAAAGTACCCAGCCACCAATACTAATAAACCGTTCCCCTCCACCCATGTTCCATTACCATCCTTGAGCTTTAGAATACTGTTCTTCTTCCTTCGGTAGGAAGCATACCTATTGAAAAATTTAGTATTTCTGTCAGCTCCTTGCAGCCAATGTTGTTTCGTCCTTTGCCTCTAGAAAGCCTCCTCTTGAGCCAGTAGCGCATTCATCATAGTAACCTCTCAACACATTCATCTCGCTCCTCAAGGCATCAAATTTGGATCCAAACTTGTTAAAACTGTCACCCCCACTTCTTCAAACCGCTACCAAACCTCGTCAATATGTCTGGTAACGTGTAGTTCATTGAATTAGACCACTCAATCTCTGTAACACCCCTAAATTTTGAGATATTTAAAACTTATAAAATAAAGGCGAATCTAACAATTAAATCCCAAACAGAGCACAAAGCTATCCATAAGTGTCGGGGTGCTATGCCACACCTAGGTTTGAGAACCTAGATGCACAGGCTAAACTAACCAAGCATAATGAATCCACAAGTCAATATTCAAATACAACCCCAAGGCACACAGACCAACTACTGAGCTAAGGCTATTTAAGCTAAGTCCAAGGTCCTGACTAGTGCTCTTCGAAGCTAATGCTCATCACCTGAAAACATTCGGTATAACAACCGTCAGCGAATAATGCTAGTAACTCACTCCAACGCGTTAAGTACCATATAGGTAGATATAAGAAAACTCATTTTGAAATTGGAATACATATATACTTACGAGACTCTAATTTAAATCCAAGATCAAGACTCAAGACACAATAATAGACTCAACAGCATAGAATAATCAAAAGGACTAACATGCATCCTAAGAACGCAATACCAGGCATAACAGGCAGATAAGCATATAAACAACTAGATGCAACGAAGTCACTTAAGACAATCAATTAGCAAGTAGTCATCAAAGCACACAATCCATCTTCCAACCTTATACCAAGTTCCAACCTTGTAGCTCCCTTCCGTCCTTATATCAGTTCCAACCTATTCCTCCAGGCCACCCTTATATCACCACCCCTTATTCTTCCGGGCAACTACATGCCCCTACCGACAAACCAGCTATCAACCACCAACATATCAAGATGGTGCTGCAGTGCCATTCACATGATCCGCACCTCTAGTGCCAATATCAAGGGGTTAGCGCATATAGCTCAGACATGACACCGCAGCACTTATAACCTGACCCATGCTCAACGACAAGCTAGTCGAAGGTGGGTGTGTGCCTTCAGCACAATCACCGCTATGACCTGTACCTTTAGTACAATGACCGGGCACAAGTGATGCCAATCTCCAACAATTCTTTTTCACCAATCACAATCTCATCATTATCATCATCATCAGTCACACCGGCCATTGCGCAATGACCACGATACTCATCACCATTCAATCAAGCAACACATAATCAAATAACAATCAAGACACAACAACAACGACACGTATTACACATAAATTCCTAAAACGATACCCAAAACACCAAACGAGACTCATACACATAAACGGGGTACAACAGGACACAACGGGAAATGGGGAAACATCAAACGGGAAAAAACACCACGGACCATACCAACTTTCCAACGGGTGGGCAGCGGGTGGAGGACCACCCGCCGGCGACGGTCTACAGTTCCAGCGGGGCAGCGGGTAAGTGGCGGCCCCCCCTACCCCCTACTGACTCACAGGAAACTTTCGGTCCCGGGATTTCTCGTGGAACCCGAAACCATGTCCAAACACATTCAAACACATAACGACAACACCACATATTCAATTAACGGAATTAAATCAAGAATCACACCAAAAACGTTCTAACATGATTCCTAAACAGGCCAAGACCTAACATTAAATCATATAATGGTTCAGGAGCATCCGGAACCTCAAGAACATCAAGAAATCTATATGCAAAGTCCTAAACACAAGTCATAGGCTAGACTCAACACCCGATCATGCACAATCCCACCCAAATATACCAATAACATCATAATACGAAATTCACAATATAAACCCTAGGGCTCTAGATATAATCAAAATACAATATCATTCATATAATTGATCATAATATCAAGAATATCAATATTATCACATAAACACAATATAAATCCTAGGTAAGGCTCTATCAAGACTCAATCACATAATCATTCATCAAAGGAGCCAATAAATAAGATATAGCAAGGAAAATAGGTTTTGTAAGACATAGGTTACCTCTTAACCCTAATTAATCCTCCCTTGGCTATTAAGGTTCTTCTCTAAGATTTCCCTCCGATCGATCTCCCTAGGCTCGGTGGTGGGGAATCTCCTGGGAATAATCTCGTGTAATGCAACTATGGGTGGTCAGGGTTCTAATTGCTTTCTAATCCCCTATTTATAGAGTTAGGAATCCTAATCAGAGTCTGAATAGTAAAGACCTATGTTCTATTCCTAACAGGTTTATAGATCTAGGTTTCCTAATTAGAATTTGACTAGTGAATGGTTTACGCTCTTTATTCATGATAGGCTTAAGACTCAAGTCCACGATCCATGGTGGACCACATTAATTACTTAAAGGGAATCCTAACTAAATTAAATCATTTTTAATTATTATTATGGAATTAATTAAATAATTAATCCAGGATTAAAGGTCGTACCACGGGGTGTTACAATCTCCACCACCTCCCTACAACCCTCATCTTGCAGCCATGCATTATCAAATCTGAAGCTTCGAGGGTGCATCGAAACGCCTCTCCCATAAGTGTCTAACAACAAAGTCGAGTGGTCAGACGAATAGGTTCGTAAATTATACACTCTTGCTTTGTCATTAATAGAAGTCCATGCTGAGCTGGCAACTACCCTATCCAACATCTCCTCCACCCAGTCCACTATCCCTCTACCTCGTTCCCATGTATAGGGGTAGCCAGACATGCGAAGAGTCGAAAGACCACAATCATCAAGAGCCTCCCTAAACCCTTCCAACAAACCAGGCGGATGCGGATGCCTCCCTCTCTTCTCCATCGGGGACAGTAGGTCATTGAAATCCCCTAAGACAACCCAAGGTAAATCAGAAGCTCCCTTAAGCGATATAGAAAATCCCAAGCCTCCTCCTTCTTGACCGTTTAGGAAAACCATAATAACATGTTAGTCTCCAATGTAGCCTGCTAGGCAGGGTTACTACGAGATCGATATGATTACGAGAGTAGCTAATCAAACGAACACTGCTATTCTTAGACTAAAGCAAATAAAGACCACCACTCAAACCCACATTATCTACAAAAAAACAACCATCAAAATCTAACTTCACACGAAGACCCTCCACATGAATTCGTGACACCTTCGTCTCCATAAAAAACACAAAATCGCGTTTCTTCTTGGACACCAGGTCCACAATCTCTCGAAATATCCGTGGATTGCCCAAGCCACGGCAGTTCGAAGCTAAGTTACTCATTGTGATGGGCGGGCCTGGGTACCAGGTCACGCCAGACACAACGAAGAAGAATCAACCATCATAACACCAGTACCACTCGTTTCCCCACCACCTCCCATCCTCCTCTTCTTGGGGTCAATATGCACACCCTCTTCCCTCTCCGGCCGCACAGAACTGTCCAGACTGGGCCGAATATCCGGCTGTTGTCCAGCTCCACTCGAGGCACCTATCACGCCGCCTGAGCCCCCTACTCCCAATTCCAACAAGGAACCTCCCAGCTGCTGACCTCCTGCGATAGGCGAGCCAGCCTCCAAATTCCACCACATACTCTCCCCCAACTAGAGCCAACGGTCGCCTACAACACTCCCCCCACGACCACCATCAGTCCTATCAAGGGGAACTGCAGCAGCACGTGCTTTCAAGCAAAATTTATCAGCATGCCTAAGCAAGCCGCAAAAGAAGCAAAACAAGTGCGGCCTCTCGTATTTAAAGTTCACCCAGGTCCATGATTCGTCTCAGTTTATCAACTTCATGTGCCTCTTCAGGGGCTTAGTCACATCCAAAGTAACCCTAACTCTGTGGAAAGTCTTCAGAGGGCCTTGGAAATTCCTATCATCCAATCATACCAATACACCGAGGTAGTCCCCCACCCTTTCAAGGACTCGGTCAGTACAGAAGCCAATTGGTAGGTCAAAAACATGAACCTAGTAATCGAGCGTGTTCAACGGTACCTGCAAAGGGTTCTCGCCATCGTGAATGGGTTGGCACACAATGATGAACATTAATTATTTTGTTATTTTAAATAAACTTTATTATAATTAATAAGGTAATATTTAATTAATTTTGTTTATTCTCTAATTATTATTGAGTTTTGTTAAATTAGAGAGTGGGCTTTGTTAAGTGAGTAATAGTATTATGGTTATTGTTATTATTTTATCAGTTTACTATTATTATTATTATTATTATTATTATTATTATTATTATTATTATTATTTTTGTTGTTGTTGTTGTTGTTGTTGTTGTTGTTATTAGTCCATTTAATAAAATGATTTTCCCAAGAGAAAGACACCTACTAGAAGAGAGAGTCGCTGCTCCGGTCAATTAATTTGAACAAGAGAATCGGACGGCATTCTTTGACAACAACTCAGTCACGTGAGCGATCCGATTGAGCAGCGGAAGAAGAGGTGAAGAGCCGAGAAGATTTGACCGATTGATTCGCAGAGGTCAAAATAGCATTCAGTCTTCTACAGCTACCGCTATGATGGAAGAATGATTGGGCTGCCCAGTATAAATTAGGGTGCGAAACTTGGAGAAAAATCACCATTTTTTTTCATCAATTTTTGCTCCGGACTAATTCCGGAGGTAGTGGGGTTCGACGGTGTTCGACAACAATGTAATGAATCTTAGAACAGAGAAGGGAAAGATGGAAGAACAGAATAGAATTGCAAAGGGGAGAATGAGAGACGTAGAGTTTGCAGAAGGAAGATGAAGAATAATAGAGAGGGTAGAGAGAGAATTGAGAGAAAAGAAATATTAGTTTGATTAGTTCCAAGCATAAAATCTTCAATACAATCTATATTCCTATTTATACTAAGAAGAAAGAAAATATATATTAACAACTAACAGACCAACAGTTCAAAGAGTAAAATGTCGTTGTACGGTTGTCGGTTCCGGTTGGTTCGACTTCTCTTTTCTTCTGGAGTCTTGGGGCGTTACAGTACCTTCCCCTCTAACAGATCCTTATCCCCAAGGATCAATCAAGGGAAACTGGTTAGTGACATGATGAATGATGATAAGCATCCCATGTAGCAGCTTCTCAACTTCTCTATAGACAGCAGCACTTTTTGGTTATATATTTATTTTGGGGTGAAACATCTGAGAATGGGAATGTCCAACACTTAGTGTGATTCCCTCCAATATCTCAACCATCTCCCTCAAAGTAACCAACAGCATTATTGTCAGCATATGTGAGAAAGTGTGTTAGGCCATCATCATCACATGTAAATTGTTTTAAGTGGTTCATAAGTTTGGTGCCATAGCCCTTAACTTGCTCATCTGCAGTAATAGCACAGAATGCTATATCCCCATACTTCTTACATAAGGACGGTATGTTATTCCACCAACCACCAGATTACATCTAATGACCATCACAGATTTATGATTTCTATCCATCACAAGACGAACTATGTATTCCTTAGGCATGCCTGTCAAATATGTTCTTCAATCCTATCAACCAACCATGTGCTCATTGATACCATCATTTGAAACACATACAAACTTGAGTCTTCCTGCTTCCACATTTATAATGCACCATAGATTGATTGATGAAAGACGTGCATTTCCTCACCCATTCACCACATAGGTGGTCGGGTTTGACACTAATTAAGGGATTAACATGAGATTGCTTTACCATAATTTCCAACTCCAGTTTTTCCAATATAATAACCAATACATTCAAGGAGTAGTTTAGGTTGTTCCTACTACCTGATTCAAACTATAGTGCTTCTGCTTGAAGAGAGTTCACAAGATGCTTGAGCAAATGGCTTCCCCATATCTGTAAGGGATCAGAGACACAATGGAGCAAAATCATTGCTCACCCTCTGCCACACTTGACCATTAGAAGCTTTAATTTTCTCAAACTGCCTAAATGCATTTTCTGGTTGAATGGTTGTAGAGAATAAAACTACAGTACCTTCCCCTCCATCCCATCCTTGTCCAGTACCCATTTTCCATAAAAAGTGGACACAGATCAAAGCTATGCTATAATTTGTGCATCCAATAATAAAGTGGCTCTGAGAATCCCATATGCAAAGCAAGACAACAAACAAATCTAAATGTTTCTCTTCATTTGCAATGAAACCCATAAAAGTATGACTAAGTGTGCTTTTTCATTAGTCCCATTACAAAATTAAGGCTCAAATGAACCCCCTCCAGAACAACTGATTCCCAAGTAGCGATTAATCTGTCAAGACTACCAATAACCATCTCACTTTGTGCCTTGAACCCCTCAATTGCCATTGTTTTGGGACTGATTAAATCTAAGGTATCCAGCTCTGATTTGTAAGCATAGACTGAACCCAAACTAGCACTCACAGACTTGCTTCTCATCATCTCCAAAACCCCTTGGCTAATTTTAAAGGCATGTATCGGTTTGCACCCCATGAACTGCAGAGTACTCTGTAGAATTCCACCTAGATCAAAAGGAAATCTATTGCACCCTTGCATTCTCGGATTGCCATAGAAGACATCCAATTCCCCTTCAACTTGCAGCATCCACCTTATAGTAGTTAAGACATTTCTTACAAGATTTCTTGCGTAAGGCATGGGCACATTAGCCCCAGCTATCCTCTCAACTGGTGCATCAAAGGTACTCAAGGCCTTCTTCCACAATTACCAGTCTGTTGGTTTTCCTAACAGAAGCATTGATTGTAGATCTATCAAGTGGTTTTTTTTTTTTTTGTTTTTTTTTTTTTTAACATCAAGTGGTCTGATTGAGTACAAAATGATAATCTCAGCGCTGATTCCTTCCCTTGCAAGAACCTCAGCAGCCTTGAGAGCATAACCAACCATTTTCGAGAAAGCAGTGATTGTTACATCCTTTCCATCATGCTCAATTTTAGATTTCCCAATTGGAAGACAGAAACTAGAAGCAAGAGCTTGAGCTGATAAGGGAAGGTCTCACCTACTCTAATCCCAACAAATCCAGCCTCCGTAATAGGTGTATCAAGAACCCTATCCGGACCATATTTATCCAAAAGAACTTTCGAAATCTTGTATGCACCCTGGTACTCTCCGACCTCAACAATTTCATCACAATTCAACACCGCATGCATACCCATATTTTGAGCAGTAATTTCAACCTCACTTTCTTTAAGAAATGGTAGACTATTCTTATGCATGACATTCTCAACTAAACAAGGAGTAAAACTTTCACTTACCTCAACCTCTCGGTTTGCCTTTACTACTTCGGAAATTCCGGCGAAGATCGCCGTGTCTGAATCACGGCACCAGGAGTAGATTGGGTGCCAATTACAAGCCAAAGTCAATTGGGTGCCAATTACAATGGAGAAATTCAAATTGGGTGCCAATTACAAGTCAATTGCAATTTGGGAGGAAGTTCAAAGCCAGGAGAAGCCTGGAAAGCAATTGAAGCACCAGGAGTAGATTGGGTGTCAATTACAAGTCAAAGTCAATTGGGTGTCAATTACAATGGAGAAATTCAAATTGGGTGCCAATTGCAAGTCAATTGCAATTTGGGAGGAAGTTCAAAGCCAGGAGAAGTCTGGGAAGCAATTGAAGCACCAGGAGTAGATTGGGTGCCAATTACAAGTCAAAGTCAATTGGGTGCCAATTACAAGTCAAAGTCAATTGGGTGTCAATTACAATGGAGAAATTCAAATTGGGTGCCAATTACAATGGAGAAATTCAAATTGGGTGCCAATTACAAGTCAATTGCAATTTGGGAGGAAGTTCAAAGCCAGTTTGAAGTCTGAGAACACTCAGACGTGAGAATGAAGAAGATGAAGAAAAACTTACAGTAAAAATATTCTCACAAGGAAAAATACTAGTCTAACTAGTATGGGATTAAATTGAAGAATATTTTGAAGTATTTAAATCCCAAAGAAACAAGAACCACTTCAGAGCTGATCAGAGAAGCCGTTCTACATAAAACTGAGACCCAGATATTCCAAGAAACGTGAGAAAACCAGAGGAATATCATATGAAGTTTGGGAACTCATTTGCATGAAGTTGAAGCTCTACAAACGGCTAGCTTATCTTTTCTAACACTTTGCCAGAAGATAAGATAAGATCTTTGACAAAAAGATACAAGAATTCAAAAATGAGATCGTCTCTTTCCAACAGACAAATTCTCATTACCAGCTATAAAAGGATGAAGACTGAAGCTGAGGAAAGCAAGAAGCAAGAATACAAAGAGCAAAGAACATAGCTAAACAGAGCATACAAAATTCAAGAAAGCTTTCCATCTCAAGAGCTTAAACTGATATATTCTTAGTGAGATATACACTCAGAGTGATACAGAGCTTACAAAAGATATATCCAAGAGTGTTAGAATTTTCATCAACTACAAGAGACTAAGCGCATCATTGAAGATACACTACAGAGTCTCGAAGTTGGAAGCAAGACAAAACTTGTTTTGGAGCAAAACAAGAAAAGGGAGGAAAGTAGCACGGAGTTGTGAAATCCTGGATTGTCACACGGAGCTGTGAGATCCGAAGCAACAGTGTCGGAGACACTGGGAGTGATTAGTGCGGGCTTTGTGATCAAAGCACTAGATCACGGGATACATTTCTACCGGAGTGTGGAAGACGGGGGGGGGGGGGGGGGGGGGGGGGGGAAGTAACGCGGAGTCGTGAAATCCAGGGATAGTAGCGCGGCGACGTGAAACCCGAAGCAGCAGTGTGGTGTCACTGGGCGTGATTAGTGCGGGCTTGGTGATCAAAGCACTAGATCACGGAATTCATTATATCTTGGAAGCAAGAAGTGGTGGATATAGTGAATTGCTCTTGGAGATAAGAGCAAGTGGAGTAGGAGGATTACACCACCTCCGAACCACTATAATTGTCTTGTGTTCTTTACTGCTTTCTTTACTTACTGCTCTTTACTTGCTTCTCACGAGATATACTTGTCACAATCCCACACACACACTTTATCTTTATTTATTTCCGTTGCGTACCATACTCTAACAATCTAGTTAAGAGTTTTGGTTTCTCTGTGCCTTAGCAATTGTTGTGCTGTGCGAAAAAGTTTGAAAGTCTATTCACCCCCCCCCCCCCCCCCCCCCATTTAGACTTTCACCTTACCTTTTTTGGGACCAACACTAGCTTGTGCAACTTTAGCAGTAAAATTGTCACTAAGTTAATGGTGGTCAGATTGACTTCTGTTCTTCCTAGATTGTTGTCCCCTTACCAAAGTGGTTTTGTCTCGGGGCGCTCAATCACTGATAATATTTTACTTGCCTCTGAGATGTGCCATGGTATAAAGTTAGGAAATCAGGATGTAGTGCTGAAGCTAGACATGGCTAAGGTCTATGACAGGGTTTCCTGGTTTTTCCTTATTTCGGTAATGCGTAGGATGGGTTTTTCTGAGGTCTGGATTGACAGATGTAGTACAGAGTACATGTTTGTGCACAGGGCACTAAAGTAGTAAAGTTGAGACCTCCATCGCACAGAGCATTGGGGATTATACAGACAATCACAATTAGGTGCGCAGAGCACCTAGGAATCTAGGATCTCATGACTATTAATTCTTGCAATCCAAATATATAGCATATGATTAGACGGGCATGCCCTTAATATCAATTTAAATATACATTTCTGAAATAGAAGATAGGCTCGAAAATTCATATCTTCTTTTATTGTGATCAACCGCATACTTATTTATCATGATTATTGCTAGGGTGTAGTGCGGAGCTTACCATGTATGTAATTTAGGTGGCAATGCAGGACTTGCCTTGCAATATAGTTGGTAGCACGAAGCTTACCACACAATATTATTTAAGTGGAAGCATGTAGCTTGCCATATTATGCAGATAGATAACAATATAGAACTTGCTATGTTGTTGCTTTATTTAAATAAGTTGCAGGTCGGACACTTAACTAATTAAAAAATAATTCTTCCAAAAGGTTGAACCCCAACCCTAAGGACCCTCCACACCCCGACCCGACAGAGCATTTGAGAGGATGATACTTATCTTTCCTTTATAGAATACCAATAATCTACGTCAATCTCATATTCTCCGAGAATTCTAGGCATTCGTTGTTGGACTATTTCGCCATTCCTAAAGGTGCTGAAAATCTCTAGCCATGGTTGTTGAAATTACCTACCTGATAGGATGGTATATATTTTGGAATAACAATGACAATAATAATGCATTACGAGAGATAAAGTTGGACAAAAAACTAGAGATATGACATTTGAGATGGAGAGCAAATTAAACTTGAGTGTTTAAACAGCTCTCGACAAGAGCACCATTGATGAAGAAAATAGATTTTTTCATAAATAAATATGAATAAAATAAAGTGTCAGGAAGAAGAAAGAATAAGTACAACATGATATATAACGTGAAACCAAAACGGTGAAAACTACGAGTCTTTTTAGGCTAAATCAAGTCGAAATCCAATATGTATGTTGTAGCCTGCAGGCACATGTACAAAGGCCGCAGCCATAGTTGTGGAGTAGAAGGAAGAAATATTATGTGTAGAAGACAAATTATTAGGACTGAATGAGCATTCTCCTTCTGCTTGATCCATGAGCCTTATATACGGCTACTAATTTTTTACGCGCTTTGTGCGATTGGGATAATGCCCAATGTTTTTTCTTTTTTAAATAAGTACTTTAAAGTATATCAAGGCAAGATTATACTGAAATTGTTCATGCATAGATAATTGAATGTTAAATTTGCGTATTTAAAATAGGCAATTCTAAGTTTACAAATGCAAGATAATATAGTCAAGATTGATTATAATTGTCAATAAATTAAAATAATTATGTAGGTATGGTTGAAACCAAATACGGGACATAAGGGAGAGCAAATAAAAATTAGGGCATAAAATATTAAATATATACTAATATTAAAGAGCTAACTGCCGATTGCCAAACAAGGACATTGTGAGATAGTTTCTCACCTCAATTTGTTGTGTGATTTGGATACTCTCTTTGTCCACAAATCCCTCAAGTAGTTAATATGATTGGCTTTATTAATTATATTTTTTTTATTTTTTCATGGTATTAATAAAATATATAGCATTATTTTGTATTATAACTTTGATATTTAATTAAAAAATAGTGCACAAAAAAGATAATAGATAATGTAGTGAATATAATCAATTGATAAGTTTGAATGTAAAGAATTTTTACATTGGAGAAATATAAAGACAATATAACTAATAAAATTATTTCTCTTAATTAATTTATTGATAATGAATAATTTTTTTAATAAAGACATTGTAGGGACAATGTAGCGAATATAATCAATTGATGAATTTGAATGTAAAGAATTTTTATATTGAAGAAAAATAAATACAATATAACTAATGAAATTATTTCTCTTATTTAATTTATTGATAATGAATAATTTTTTTTTTTTTTTTAATAAAGGCATTGTAGACACATAATTCTAAATTAAAGAAATGCATATTTATTATATTTTGTTGTAACTACTAAATTATTATTTCTACTATACTAATAAGAGCCCAAGAGAGTTAGGCCTATAATGGGTAGAAAAAATGGCGGTCAAATTTTTTAATTAAATGAATAGCTTAGATTGATCAGATTTTAATTTTTCCTTAAAATTTTCTAATTTATCCTTAATGAATATGATTATCCGTTAATTTTTCTGTTAAATATTATCTTCTCCGTTAATTTATGTTAGTTCACCGTTAACTTACTCATTGATTTCAATAAGAAAGGTCTTAGGTTCGAACCACATCCCAATCAAAGTTGGCATAATTAGTACTCTATTTTACTCTATAATAATTATAGAGTACTAATTATGCCAACTTTGATTGGGATGGGGTTCGAACCTAAGACCTTTCTTATTGAAATCAATGAGTAAGTTAACGGTGAACTAACATAAATTAACGGAGAAGATAATATTTAACAGAAAAATTAACGGATAATCATATTCATTAAGGATAAATTAGAAAATTTTAAGGAAAAATTAAAATCTGATCAATCTAAGTTATTCATTTAATTAAAAAATTTGACCGCCATTTTTTCTACCCATTATAGGTCTAACTCTCTTGGGCTCTTATTAGTATAGTAGATTTTTGGATAATTGCAACTTCCCTCAACTCTTCCTATTTTCATAGACCCCTCCTGATATTTATTTGATTAATAATAACAACAACAACAACAACAACAATAACAATAATAATAATAATAATAATAATAATAATAATAATAATAATAATAATAATAATAATAATAATAGAATCTATTTTACTTCGGTAGTGAATACAAAACGTATAAATTTGTTAGAAATCATGTCTACTTGAATTCTTCTTGTAATGTGTTGTTGCTAGGATGTAGGTAGGTATGTGCCAATGTATCCGAATCCGGCTATAAAGAAAGCAATCGATTGAAGTATGATGTACCAACAATATTGTCTTTTCCCAAGGAAGAGATCATAGCTTCCACAAAATAAGAGATATGCACCAATAACTATCTCTAAAATGTACATTCTGTAGAAAACAAGAGTACAAGAAAAATTCAACAAGTAGTTACAAGAACAAAAATATAAAATAAAATAAAAAATTTCAAGTATCACATTGTTTATAAGTATTTCATTTTCCAATATAAATATTACAATTTTCATCATAAGTAACTCTTCAACTCTTAATATTATATTTGATTTTAAAATATCACATTTTTCATCACAAGTATTAACTTTTTATCGTAAGTAACAATAAAACAATTTATCCGTGATTAGTATTACATTTTCTTCACATAAGTAACTATTCAATTAACCTTAAATATTACATTTTGATTTAAAAGTGTTACATTTTTTCCTCACAATTATTACATTTTTTCTATGGAGTGAGGGTCAAATTGGCCATCCAATTACACAGAAAACTGCAATTGGGTCATCGAACTCAAAATAACTACAATTAAATTATCGAACAATGCAAAATAATGCAATTCAACCTAATCTTACCTATTGACCTGGCCTGGTAACATGCCGACATAACGGTTACCAAATTTAAAAATATTTTACAAATTTTTATTTTAATAAATTTAAATAATATAATTATGTAAAATTAAAAAAAAAAAAAATTGAGTCCTTGTCTTCTCAGGTGAGAAAGTGAGGTTGCCTTCTCACTAGAGAAGGTGATCCAGTTGAATTGCCTTCTCTGGTGAGAAGGCAATCTCGCCTTCTTACTGAAGAAGGCTGGGGTCAAGTGTTTTTCTATAAATATTTTATTTAAATTTATTAAAATAAAAATTTTAATTCTTTTTAAAAAAAAATTAATAACCATCACGGCAGCGTGTCACTAGATTATTTTAGTCTGAATCACAAGGGACTTAATTTTTAGTTTTTTTTTTTATGGTTGAATTGTAATTTATTTTGTAATTAGATGACTAATTTGATGCTTATTCTTTATTTTATTAAACACAATTGATGAGAATTAAATGTCTTGAATAATTTAAGAAAGTTCGTTATATGTGTAATATTACCTTTCTACAATCTTGGAACGAGGTTTTCTATAAGTTTCCTTTGTTGATTTCAACTTTGGAGCTTCTCCTAATTTCTCAGTGACAACCCATTCATTCACTCTGCCTACCTCCAACAACCCGATAAAGGTACCTTTAGCACGGTGTGTGGCCATAACGTTCTCAAAGAGGATCCAAAACGACAACAAGTGAAATGACCTATTATACATGTCCACAAAAAAACATGAAACACATTAAATCAACATTATATCATTTATCCTCCCCTTCAAAAAACGTTATATCATTTATCCTTAATTCCCTATGAACAACATTTGTAAAACTATTAGGAAAAATTTCTTTAGCTACATATTGGGGGTGTTTGTTAATGCCCATGTTTGGTAACATGTTGACTTATTTGACCACTATTAGTTGTTTGACTTGGTTAATCAGTCAATATAACACTACTGGAAATTATGAAATTTTTGACCACATGAAAGTGATCTTAAATCAAGTCGAAAAACTTTTTCCTTTCAAAATAAGTGTTCGATTAATTTACTTTTTCCTTTCAAAATAATAATAATAATAACTTTTCGTAAAAGCTTGTCCAAAACGCTTAAATTCAAAAAGTTGTTCAAAGTCGCTTTTTCGAACAGCTTTTTGAGAAAGTCATTTTCCATGTAATCAACTATCAGCTGACAACTAATTTACTAAACATCTTTCTACAATCAGCTAATATTATCAACAAGTCAAACACACTAACTCAATCAACTACCAACTATTTACCAAACACCCCAAAATATATATAATGGGGGATAAAATATTAAGAAAAGAAAGAATCGAAGAGCAAATTAATTACCTTGGAGTTCCAACACTATTGATAAGGGTGACGATGAAAGGAATATAAATAGCTCCCCATTTTGGAACATCAACCTCCGGGACCAGACAAGTTGTAGGCAACACTACACAGTAAAACACGAAAGTTCCAACATGGCATATCACCTTTCTAACAAAGAAGAAGCTGTATACTATGTTAATCTTCTTCAACAAATTTACGTTCTGCATGTACACACACAAATCATCATTAATTATTATTCTAAATTGTACTACGTAAGACATAATGATGAGAAAGGAGTTAATTGCAGGAACAAACAAACCTTGTTTCTCACTATCTCCATAAACACTTTTCTAAACAGATTTGCAGGGCCACATGACCATCTGTGTTGTTGATACCGCAGTGCCTTAAATGTACTAGGTAATTCACTTTTCACCTGTGACAAAAACATAATGTTAAGACTCTATAATTAAGGATAAAGGGAGGCCATATGGAACTCCCAAGGACAATAAAAATCACTTCAAAAGCTCTCTATACCCTACCGTAAAAAAAAAAAAAAAAAAACCAACAAACCAAATATGTTTACCCTTAGAGAATCAAGGTATAAAAATTTCCAGCCCTTGAGACTAGCTCGAACAGCCAAGTCCATATCCTCAACGGTTGTCCGATGATTCCATCCACCAGCCTCATCAATTGCAGAAATTCTCCAAACACCTGCAGTCCCTATATATAATTTCAACTCAAATTTTAAGAATGGCGATAGAGTTTGAAAAAATAAAAAAATCAAGAAATTGATGTTTTGATGAATGCATTTTTATAAGAGAAACACTTGTCCGCAAATGGACAGGAATTCCTTCAATTCGCAGCATATCCTGGCCCGGGGATAGTGGAGAGATAAATCACGGTAGTTCAGTATCGTCCCCACAAAGAACCCGTCACATTAGGTGTAATTCTCACACTCCAATTGTCAAGACTTAATCTTATGTCTTTGCCTACAATCTAAGACACAGGAACCATTTGAGAGGCTTTTATAAGAGAAACACTAACCACTATACTTGGGGGCAAATTATACTGTGGACTGCGGTCCACAATGAATTGTGGTCCAGACATCAAATATATATTGTACATTCATTTCAACACAATTATAGTATCATTTTGATATAACTACAGTTTCGCTGGACAATATACACTCAAATATGTGAAATTGTTATTCAGTTTCATTTTGTAAACACTGCAGTTTCATTTTAACACAACTACAGTTTCATTTCAATTCAATTGCAGTTTCATTTGATAATATAAAAATAATACGTGAGACAGTATCAATTTAGATATACTATAGTGTCTGTCGTTTTTGGATTATATTCCACAAAGTTTTGTGGACCATGATACTTGGGGGCATTTGTTAAAAGTTACTATTTCAAGCATTTTATATTTATTTTAGACAACTCGTTAATTGTGTGACAAAAATGTTTAGGCATGGGCTAGCCTATCCTGCAATCATTATTGTGTGGACTATATTTTCTATACTGTAAAATAAATGTACATTCAATACAAAAATAATGTATATTGTATTCAGGGAATGTATATTATTTTTGTACTGAGTGTACATTATATTGTATTATGTACATTCAATATAAAAATAATGTACATTTAGTATATTAAAAATGTACTTTTTGTTATGTTCCATATAACACTGTGTAAACCATTATCCCGCTACGCTAGTGATTCGCACTATTCATTGTTGGGTCCACTGAGCCTATGAACTATAGTGGGCTGAGCTGATTCATGCCACACAAAACTAGGCAAATTATTGTATGGACTACGATTCAAAATCACGTCGCTTAATTTTATGAGTTAGAATAATGTACATTATATGTTAGAATAATGTATATTATGTGTTAGAATAATCACTTTGTGTTAAAATAATACATTTTATGTGTTAAAATAATGTACATTATAAGTTAGAATGATGAAACTTCTGGGGCAAGATAATGTACATTATAAGATATATTGCAGCTGGTCACGTGAAAAAAAAAAAAAATTGTGTGAAACGACGGTTTTGGACCGTAGTCCACACAATAACTATTGACAAAACTATGAAGAATGTGGAACCATCTCAACTCATTAGCCTTGACGGTCATGCAAATTATACCATGGATCGGAATCCACCTTACATTGTGAATTATGGTCTAAAATAACATTTAAATTAGATGTTAGAAGTTAACATATTATGTCGCCTATAAATAAATTGAAGTCATATAATATGTTAATTATAAGCACATAATATATTAACTAAATACACATAATATATTAACGACAGACACATAATTTATTAATTGAAAGCACATAATATGTTAATTACTAACACAATTTTTAAATTTGGATGGGTCATATGCAGCCAATGTACTAGGTGGTAACCGTGGGGTCAACCGGTCAATCCATTTGACATCTCTACTATGACTTATCATTCAATTTTAGTGATTACTCAACAGGGAAAGAAAAGAATTGAAATAATAACCTTGACAACTACTCTTAAAGTACCTGTTTAGCAAAACCCTTTTTAATTAACAATTGTATAATTTAATAAAATAAGCATAATTGTAAGACTTATATAAGTAAATGGTACGGTCTTAAATCAAATATTGTATGTGTGTCACGCTTGTAATAAGTTAAGAATGATATAGACATGGGAAAATTTTCTAGCTAAATTGGTAGGATTGTTAGCTAGCTTAGCAATTATAAGGTTTCAAGTTCAACTATGTCTATTAACATAGAGTATTCGAAATTAAATAATTGAGAAACTAAATCTATATTTCGATCATAATTGAGATACTAAAGATGTCATTTTTCCTTCTGCTAATATAAATACTTTAATACTAAAACTTAAAATTCCCTCACACTTACTCGATCAGACAGTTGATTTGATAACTACAAGGTTATAAGTTTCACTCCTAACGAAGCAACCTATTGGCATTTTTTGTTTGAGCCGCTCAACTATTAGTAACTTAGGCTAATTTTTCTCTTAATAACCAATTACCGACTAGAATTCAAGACAATTTACTTAGTGTACATCCTCGAATAATGACTACGAATTTTTCTCAACCAAATGGAGTTTCATGTAAGCTTCTTTTTTTTTTTTCCACTTTGGCCTCATATATCATTACCACATTAATGGAACTGTCCTTTGGATTCCACATTCCCACAAGTGTCATTTTCACATTAAACAAGTAATTGTTGGAACCCTATAAATATGGGAGAATATTCTAGCTATGTTGGTAGGACATTTAACTTGGCAATTATAAAGTTTTAAGTTCGACTATGTCCTTTGACACAGAGTGTTTCAAATAACTGAGAAACTAAATTTATACTTTGATTGTAATTGATTTACTAAAAATGTCATTTTTCCCTACAAAAGAAAAATTCCCTCACCCTTACTCGATCAGGTTATTGACTTAGTTTGACTCCTAACAAGTGCAATCTATTGACATTCTTGGTTTGAACCGCTCAAATATTAGTAACTTAGGTTGATTTAGCTCCTAATGGTCAATTACCAACTAAGATCACAATGTAGAATTTACTCAGTGTACATCCTCGAATAGTGACTACGATTTTTTCTCAACTTAAAGAAGTTTGTAAGATTTCTTTTTTTTTTTTTCTTTTTTTTTTTTTCACTTTGGCCTCATCTATCAGGACCACAGTAATGGAACTGTCCTTTAGATTCCACACTTCCACAAGTGTCATTTTCACATTAAACAAGTAAGGGTTTTTTTATTTTTATTTTTTTGAAAACAGTAAGGGGTTATTGGAATCCTAGTTAGAGAGAAGGGATTTGTACCATTGAAGGAGAAAAAGGCATAGGCCCAAGACCCAACTTCTTGCTCTACTGCGAAATGGAAATCCAAAGACATTTGTTGCATTCTTGTCATCAAGCATTCATCAACATTCACTGCAAATTCACCCACCATACCATGACTCAACCTATATGTCACAAACATAATATAATTAATTCTTTCTTTTATACACAGGCAAACACAATACATGAAAATTGTATCATTACCGAATTTCCAACGAGCCTGGACAAGGGCGAGGTCGGGGTTATGGACTAAAAAAGGAATGGTGCGGTGGAGGAAATCAGGTTCGGGTTGAAAATCGGCATCGAAGACGACAACATAATCACATTCCCTCACATAAGAACGCTTCATCCCTTCACTCAATGCCCCTGCCTTGTACCCATTTCTGTTGCCTCTAATCTCATACTTTATGTCTATTCCATTGCTTGCCCATTTTTGGCACTCCATTTCCACCATTTCCTTGTCATTTCATATTTGGAACCAAACAAAATCTTGGTAAGGACCACAATGCACTATTATTCACTACTAGCTATTTTATATTTAATGAGGGAAAATTGCATTTTTTTACTGCTAAATTGTGCACCACCATCTATGGTTGTTTGTGTCCGCATGGCCGGGCAGCTCAATGGGTCACAGGAGTGAAGTTTGAAAACGATGAGTGACATTGTGGAAGTAACCTCTCAAAGTGAGGGACTATTTGTGCCCAGTAAACAAATGTCTAGTCTCTGTATTCAGGTTACCATGATTTATATCATTCTAGATACTCTGTCGAGCTCATGCGTTAGAGACCTTTGAAATTGGGAATTCAACCTTTTGGGAATAACAATCTATGTTTGTTTGCTTTACATATATAGTTGTCAATTGTGTCAAAATGTTACATTTTAATTCTCTATATTGCTCCTTTTAGGAATTATCGTTTAGACAATTAATTAGCATAGCACCCGATACCTTAATAGTGGGATCTGTTGAATCATCAAGAACTTGGACTATGATTCGGTCGGAAGGCCAAGAAAGTCCACATACTGCTCCAATTGAAAGCTTATACACCTGTGGAAAAAAAAAATCTTGGGGTTAGTTTGTTATAACTGATAACTAAATGGAGTAATATGCAAATTGCTTATGAATTATTTACCCTTGACTAGTTGGCTAGCTTTATGATAACTTTATGACTTGCAACAACAATCACGTCAAGTAGTACGAGTATTATTGACAACTTTTACTTTACCTCTGACATATATTTAATAAAATTTGAGTAGTTCTTCGTGTACACTTAATTTCTACTCTCATTTTATACTCTCTATAATTTGACATGTTTTGATTGCTCAATTTTTTAATAAAGGGTCATGATGTTCATCCATTTATTTTTTTCTTCCTCCAATCAAATTTGAACACAAGTGGAACTAAAAATTAGAGTAAAGTTTTGCGAGTACATCAAGTATTTTTCATCAATTTCTCACCAGAGTAAAAACCATTTTCGACAAAAGCGGATCAAAAAATTGACGGAAAATGGGACTGAAGGACTATTTTTGCAAAAATAAAAATAAAAAATTATCGTCGACCAAGATTGCAAAGTTTGAAACTTGTAGAGAAAACCTGAAAGTGTCATAGTCCGGACCAAAAATGGGAAAAACTCCGGACAAATGATGAAAAATCTTCAATATAATATAAGTTGGTATATGTGCCTTTTATACGTGGAAAAAACATACAGTGTCAATCAATATCTGTGTCTCTTATTCTACATACAACTCAAAAAGTTTTTAGAATTATATTGTACGAGATGCAATAATGACATTGTGGTGACAAAGTCTCCATTATATCTCGTACAAATCTGAAAATGTTGTTAATGTACTTTTTTATTGTACCTAATGCAAGAGAAATTAGTGACAATGTCTCCATTATATCTGGTACAAACCTAAAAGCTTTTTCATAATTTTATATTAACATATGAAAAAGGTTTATTGAGCTCATAATTGATAATTGAATGGACAAATTTGCAAATTGCTCCTAACGAGTAGAGGCTATGAAGTTATTGTGGTTTTAATTATTTGGCCTTGGCTCCTCATCAAGTCAAATTAAGTCGGCTGGTTGATTTTGTTATAAGATACAACCAACATAATAATGACAAATATTATAAACATTATGGGAAAATTTTATGTACTATAGATGATTATGAGATCTTGTTGACGAGATTTAATTTTTTTTTTTTTGAAAATGACGAGATTTAATTTAATAGTTGAAAAATTTATATTTTGTCTTGATCTCTTAATTATGAAACTCTACTCATTTTACACTATAAGAAAATTTGTCTTTACTAATAGAAAAATTTGTAAGTAAATTATCAATATGCATAGCTATTTAATTTATCAATGGATTTTCATTAAAAAAAAAAAAAAACTAAAATTTGCAAACATTTAATATTTTATTATTTTCTTGTAGTTTTGTCATTATATTTTATCCATGATAAGATACAATTTTAACTTTACAAAAATCAATTTTACTTTCGTCCCTCAAGAAACAAAACTTAGAACCTCTATTGAGATTTGGCTCATATTAAATTCCATGTTTCGTCAAATGTTTTTACTATAGGATTGGAATTATACAATTTTTTTAACTTTAATATTAAAACTTAAGAATGCTGAAATTTAATTGAAAAATTAACAAGAGACCATTAGAGTTGTTAAAATAGAATTAGCCTGTCAAACTAGTCCGTCCTGTCTCGCCAAAAGGATGGTGCCGACTTTGAGATTTTAGATTCATTATATTGGTGGGATTTTTAGCCCCGCTCGTCTAACCCGCAAGCTTGGTGGGCCAACGGCAGCCCACCAAAGTACCAAATTAAAAATAAAAATTTATTAAAATAAATAAATGTTACAAATTTACAAAACAAAACCCTAAGATAAATCTCTAAATTTCTTTATCTTTCGATTATCTTTATTTAAAATTTAGAGCTTAGACTATCTAAAATGATTTTATCATTTATATATATATTTTTGACAAATTATAAATTTACAAAAATTACAAATTTAAAATTTTGACAACTCCCATCTAACCCCGCTAGCCTAAGACATGGCTGGACAGACCGGTCTCCCTTAGGCCTGTATTATTAACAGACCTTTTTAATCCATCCCGCCATAGAGCAGACTTTGACCGGCCCTGCATTGACAACTCTAGAAAATACCATGATTCCCCACTTGAATTTCCTCATAGGATGAAGAAGAAATTCCCCCCCTTCACCCCTCCCCCATTAAGATGGGAACGGTAGGTATATATATATATATATACTTACTTATGTCATATTCAAGTAATACAACAAACATTATAGAATTTTCCAAATATTATGGAGTAGCTAGTACATACCTCTCTCTCATTATACATGGGGATTTGAACAAGAACCATGGGGAAAGAACCATTCCCGAGCTCCGCATCCTCCTCCAATGGCTCCCATTTGAACCGCTTCTCCGGCGTCCTGCTAAACATCTTCACCACGCCTATCACCACCCCCATATAAACCCACTCCACGAACAGCAAAAGCGTCATCGACATGCACACATACACAGCAACGTTAAGAATTGGAGCCACCACTGGCACTTTCAAGGCTTTAATCTGACGCCATATCAGCACCAATTGCTCAGAAACATGCCCCCCGGCGCCGGAAAACGCTCCGGCGAGATTCATCGTCGGCGTCAGTAGGGGAGAGACTATATATGGCGACAAGTTTTAACTCAGTAAAGAGAGAGAGAGAGAGAGCACAGGACAGGAGAGATAAGGGGGAGGAATAATGGGAGGATGAAGAGAAAGAGAGAAACACTATTGTCTTTTGCTTATTGGTTTGTGTTGATTTGGTTTTTATTTTATTATTATATATCCTTTGACATTTATTACAATGACCAACATCCATTTAACTCATTCGGGGTGGGTTTGGTCAGGGCCGGATTTTAGGTTTGTGTGGCCCTGTTCTGGTAAATAACTGAGGCCCTTCAAAATCTAAATTTTTAAAAGTAAGATATAGGAGTTTCGAACTTTTGACCTCCAAGTTAAAATACAATATATACACATTTATACCATCTCTTCATAGAACCTTTTTAAATTTATTGTAAACTTTTAATTTTTATTTCTAAACTACCTAGGTAAATATTAAATATTGGACCTCTAAAATTTGGGGCCCCTCTAAAATTGGGGGCCCTGTACGGTAGCCCAGCTTGCACAGCCTAAAATCCGGCCCTGGGTTTGGTGAATCAGACCTGTTTTATTATTTTTATTGTGTTGAGTATGTAATATATTGGATGTGGTGGAGTTCAGTCCCTGCTTGATTCGAGACGTGATTTACCAATTGAGGTATGTGGTTAAATGGTTAATGTTTATTTACTTATTACTCATTGGTTTTAAGTATGATACGATAACCAGATAGTCAAACAACTATGTGGTTAAGTCGGGATGAATTCAGAAAATCATCTGAATGGGAGCAAAGATTAAATGACGTTATAAATGTTAATGATAACATATCAAATCGCCATAATAACGTTAAAATACAAAATACATTATAAATTACAATAGAACATTTTAAATAGATTACATGATAATTAGGGTCAAAGCAAAAAATATACATGAATACGGTGAAAATGTTAAAATATTTATGACAAAATATGAAACATAATCAATTAGATAAAATAATTTGAATAACAATATATTTATAAATACTTTTTAATTTTAATTTCTTTTAGTTAGATCTATTTTTCTAAATTAATACAAATACAATAAAGTATAATATAAACTTGTATACTATATTAATTAAATGATTCATAAAAAGTATACTAAAAGAAATGAGATTTGAACCTATGACATAAACCTTTTAACATCAAGTTTAAAGTTCAACTAACTAAGCTACTCAAACTATTAGCAAGTTTAAAGTGTAGCTGCCCCCATTACCCCCAAAGTGGCTCCGCCCCTATAGTTAAGCGTGTTTGACTTACAGCAGTCACAGAATGGGTAATCGTACCCCTGGGAAGTAAGCATGCAGCGCTGAGATCCAATAATATAAAAATATGTAATATATGTTACTCTGTATCAATTTAAATTTTTAGTAGAAATGAGATATATCATACGAAATATATTATTCAATTGATTGTATAATTTTTATTGAATTTTTTTTTTAAATTTTTATAGTTGGAATGATAAATTGTTTCAACTGTTCCAACTACAATTCATTCATACAAATCTAGAAGAATCATCCCCTCCAATGCGTCATTAATTTATTACTATTTATATCATATATATAAATCACAATTCATTTAATAACTTACTATTATTTATATCATAAATCACAATTCATTTCATCTATTATCTATCATCTATCATTATATACTAATAAAGCAAAATATTTTGTTCTTTATTGCTATAAAGGGACTTGTTCTTCTTTGCAATGATTCTTTGTTTGGGCATGGATGTGCAACGTTTTATAAATAATCAACTAATATAATAATAGTCTTTGAACCAAATATGGAAAAAAGAAATCAAATATTGTAACTTGACATTTAATTTGCATGTATTACGCCACACTTGGTTGAAGAATTTTGTACCCCTTTATAGGATTTAATTTAATGCATATTATCATATTTGTTTGTCAATTTTGCTATTCTACTATTTAATTCAATTTCTTTAGTAATTATAAAATTTCATTACATAACCTTCACTGGTCTTCTTCTACTTTTGAACAATTGAATAAAAAATAATGATGAAGAAAAAAATATAAATAAAATAAAAGATCATTGTCCATGCATTAAATACAGTGTTGTAAAAATCCCGCCTAGGCATCGATTAATCACCGCCTAGGCGCTAGGTGTTGGTCGGCCGCCTAGCGTATCACCATAATCGGTGGTCTAGGCGGCCGACTAGGCCACCTAAGTGCTGCCTAGGCCGGCTAGGTCGCCTAGTTGGCCGATTATCTATTGGTCCCTTCTTTTTTAATAACTTATTTCACTCAAAACGACATTGTTTTGAGCGAAATACTCTTAAATTGTTCAAACTAGGGATGGGCACTTCGGGTTTCGGTTCGGTTTTTTTCGGTTTCGGTTTTTCGGTTTTAAAAAAATTAAACCATTCGGTTTAAAATAGAGTTCGGTTTCGGTTTCGGTTTCGGTTTGAAAAGTTCGGTTCGGTTCGGTTCGGTTTCGGTTTCGGTATTCGGTTCGGTTTAGGTGAAAGTCTACTATTTGAACGTTTCTTTTTTTGCCTGACCGGTTGTTCAGTTGGCTCACTTGAAGTGCCACTTGAAGTGTTTTGTTGATGACAAAATGAAAAATCATTCATCTATAGTTAATATTTGAAAAATAAAAATTACTAAAACACCAAATGTTTGAACTTACAACTTGGAGTTGAGATTTGAGGACTTGAGGAGTTAAAATTATTAATTGTTATAATATTTATATACATAGAAATTTAATTAAAATATAATCAACAATTAAAGTAATTATATAATGATTTTAATAAAATGATAATTAAATAATAGGAAACAGGTATCATAGTTAATTATTTATATATATATATATATATATATATATATATATATATATATATATATATATATATATATATATGTGTGTGTGTGTGTGTGTGTGTGTGTGTGTGTGTGATAATAATGATAGAATTATGAAACTTTAGAATTAAATAGCAATGGTGTAATAACGGTATAATGATATTTTAGTCTAACAAGAATGTAGTACGGATAATTTTATTCATTATATTTGAAGTGTGCAATATTTAATGAAAAATGTATACCCTTATTAGCATACAAATGTGAATATAGACATGAATGTGGGTATAGCTTAGTGGGTAAAGCTCTTAGTTTATAATCAAATGAGTAAGGGTTCAAACCTCACCTTAAACATTTAATATAATATATATCTATTAATATAAAAAAAAAAAAAAAAAAAAAAAAAAAAAAAAAAAAACAGAAAACCGATCGGGTTAGCGGAACTGAACCGATCGGTTTCACCTAAACTAGGACCGATCGGTCTTTTGGGTAGAAACCGAACCGAAACCGGCTCGGTTTGGTTCGGTTCGGGTACCCGAACCGATTTGCCCAGCCCTAGTTCAAACTAGAGATGTTTTTTAGGTTAATATTTAATATTTTAGTATTAACTATTAAAGTACTAAATAGTTTATAATTATCAAGTCTTTAAAAAAATTAAAAAAAAATTAAACAAACTTTTAAAAAATGAAATAAAAAATACACGGGTGCCTAGGCGCCGATAAATTCCCGCCTAGGCGCCCTAGGCACTAAGCGCTCCCCGAGCGCCCGAGAAACTTTAATTTAATATATATGTGTGTGTATTCTATTCAATTGCAACTTCCTCCAACCAAATAACAGAATTGTAAATTGCATGAAATTTTGTGAGAATGGAACTACAATTCCATCGTACCAAACGTACCATTATACTTTCAAAAATAAAATACAAATAGCTAATATACAAAGCTACTTCAAGTAACCTTTAAAAAAATTTGTTGGCAACAATAAACTAATTAAACAACTATTTACCAAACACTAGCATGCATGGTTCACACAATGTTATGTGGACCATAACAAAAAGTATATTTTTAATATACTAAATGTACATTATTTTTGTACTGAATGTACATTATACAATATAGTGTACACTCAGAACAAAAATAATGTACATCCCCTGAATATAATGTACATTATTGTTGTACTGAATGTACATTATTTTTGTACTAAATGTATATTATTTTACAGTAGACAAAATATGGTCCACACAATAATGATTGCCAAACACTCATATGGGCTTCCTTAATTGCCAGCACATTGCCCCTTAATTGGGCCGACCCGATGTGAAATGAGATTAGTCTGAATACAGTATGAGCTTAAATATATCTCTTATAGTTAGGGTATACTCAGGACATCTCGTAATGTAACAAAAAAGAACCATTAACCAAACACTCATTTTAATTATTTAATATCAAGTTAAACAGCTAAAATTGGTCAAATCAACCAAAATTTAGTTAATAAAATGATTACGATAATAGTCGGATTAACGATTAGAGAATCACTAATATTTGTTGAAATAGGATAAAGGTACAATGATAAAAGCTTTTCACCAAAATCATTCACTATCTAATTAAGGTGACAATAAAACTCTTTTTTATTCATTCTTCCCAAACTTCACTCCTATGACCAGTTGAGCTGCCCATGCGAGCAACTCCTTTTTATTCATGGATTACCATGAACTTGTCGACTCAACCAACATTTAAGAATGGGATCTACCTACTAACTAATGCTATGTTTGGTAAACTTAGTTGAAAAGGTAGTTGAAAGCTAAAAAGTTATAAGCTATAAGCTGAAAACGGAAGAATTGTTAACTAGCTAATTATGCTTAAAAGTGTTTGGTAAAATTAATTTTTTGATAAGCTGATAAATGTAAAAATATTAAAAAGGAAATTTTCATAACATTTAAATGATGTGATTATTATATTATTTTTATATTATTAAACATATGAGATATATTTAATTTATAAAAAAAAAGTTATTGCTTTTATAATATATATATTAGATATATATTAAATTAAAACAAAAGAAAAACAATTTTTAAATTGGGAAAGGTAAATGATGTCATTTATTTATGAACGGACGATTGCAGTTAAAACTTTAATAAGTTGTTGAGCGGTGAAGAGTTGCGGGAGATGATAAATAAAAATATAGGAAAAAAAAATATAGGAGAAAAGAAAAGGCCAAAAAAGTTTTAATTGGGAATGGTAAAGGAAGTCATTTATTTAAAATAATAATGATGAAAAAAATTAGGAAACTACTAGCTTATTTTTTGAAACGCTGAAAATAGCTTTTCAAAATAAACTCTTATTTTAAGCTATTAGCTTATTTTGAGAACATTACAAACAGCGCTTATAGCTTATTAGTAGCTTAAAATAAACTATAAGTTCCTAAATAAAGAGCGTCAAGCAGAATATAAATACAAATCATATATTATTACTATTGGTGAAAATTTTTGGTCTGGTACTGTAGTGACATTTTTCAATGAAAAATGTTACTTTCATATATGATAATATTCACAATTTGTCTTAATTAGGTTTGTGTCTAATGTCTATACATAGCAAGAATGGTACAATTGCAATGGTGTTGCCAGCTATAGTACGATGGTATTATATTAGAAAACATTTGATTTAAAACCTTGTTGGCAGAATGGTTAAAGCGTCACTCTTGAAGTATGTATGGATAATATTGTATTTCATTTTTACACCAAAAATCAGTATAATTTGCGTGCACGTAAAAATAAACAATAAATAAAAGAAATTATGTACGTTCTATGCATTAAATTGGAAATGTTCATTCTTATGCAGATTGATCATATTAGTTACCATCATCTAGTCATGACAGGTCACCTTAGCTAGTCATATTCGAGTTGTTATACCATGGACCAGGGTCCACTTTGCAAGGTGGACTCTGATCATAAACAACATATAAATAGTATATTTTTAGTATTAGAATTGTGAATTTCTAGAATATAACTTGTGTTTCTAAGTCAAAACACAGGAAATTTGTAAATGCAATACAGGGTCATCAAATCTTAATCTGTTAATATTGTGTGACTGCGGTATTTGAAAAGAACTTGTGAATACAAAATACGATAATTATATATATATAAATAAATAAATAAATAAATAAATATATATATATATATATATATATATATATATATATATATATATATATATATATATATATATATATATATATATATATATATATATATATATATATATATATATATATATATATATTAACATTGTGTGTTCATAGTATACAAATAGTGAATTTTTAAAAGGTAAATTATGAACATTTGGACCTGGGCGCTAATATTCAGTTATTCCAATAATCATGTTGTGTGGATCATAAATAAAAAGTACATTATTTGTGTACATAAAATATATATTTTTGAAAGTAAATTATTTGAGTACTGAAATTTTAAAAGGTGGAAAATTATTATCACGTTCGGTGCAATATTTGACTTTGGAAAGTTCGAGTCAACGGAATCACATTCCATGTTATCAAGGAAAGTACCCATATAGAGGGTTATGCTGTGAGCACGTGCCCACCATGCACATGGTGCGCACGAATCTATATCCATAATTTCTATACTGTAGATCTATAATTTCTATACTGTAAATCCATAATTTCTAAAATCTCGGTGAGCTAAAATTTATACTTTAGATTCCAATTGTTGAACCATGTTTTCACAAATCAGTGCAGTATAGAAATTATGGATCTACTGTATAGAAATTATGGATCTACTGTATTTAAATTATGGATCCTTCGGTTTTAGAAATTATGAATCTAAAGTATAAATTTTAGCTCACCGAGAGTCTAGAAATTATGAATCTATAGTATAGAAATTATAGATATAGATTCGTGCGCACCATGCAAGGTGGTCACGTGCTCACAGCATAACGATTGACATAGAGGAGGTAAGATTCTTTTTCCTGTGCGACTGAGAATCTACCAAATTTATTTAATTACGTATTTATCTTTTTTTTTTTTTTCATGTCAGGTTAAAAGTCTCTTATAAATATAAAAATTTGTCTCTCCCACCATTACAAATTGTTTATCAAAGAGACTTACATCGAGATATTAGTTAAAGTTTTCCGTAATCTAATTTGCAATATGATTCATTACGTAACGATACAATATATGCATGTGTGTGTGTGTATCAGGGTTGTAAAAATCGGTCTAGGCGCCCGCCTAGGCCCCGTCTAGGCGCTAGACGCCTCTAGACCGTGGCGATTTCTCCCCTAGGCGCCCGCCTAAGTTACCGGCCGCCTAGGCGTCCGCCTAGCACCTAATTCGGCCGATTTGGCCGCCTAGCGTCTAAGTTAGTCGAGTTAACTCGTCCATTTCGGTCGAGTTAACCCGATCGGCTCGGCCTATTTTTTTTTATTATATGTGTGTGTGTGTGTGTGTGTGTGACATATATACACTCGTAGACTAGTTTGATACTTTGAATCTTTGGATGATTGAAGTATTTGAGTATTTTTAATTTTTAATATTGTTTTAATGGTTTTTTTTTTTTTTTTTTGAAAACCATTGTTTTGATGTTATAACTTATGAATTATCATTAATTCATTTATTTGGATGTGTTATTTGATTAAATGTTGAAAACAACCTCATTAAAATTGTCAAACTGCAAGTCTACCACTGTTTTTTTTGCGCCCGCCTAGCGCCGCCTAGATTCCGCCTAGGCGCTAGGCGTTGTCCGGGCGCCCGACTAGCGCCTAGCGCCTACTGCAACCATGGTGTGTATATATACCTTTTCTTTTTGGGAGGGAGGGGAGGGGGTAACCCAGCTAGTTTGATTCCTAGCTCTCGTTGCCTCGTCAATGAGCCAACTCTTCGCCGCATCAGGTGCTAGATGTCTCAAGACCTCATCCGGAGGGTTTGTAAACTCAATCCAATCACACCGTCTTCTCACAGCTAGCTTGGCAAGGGTGTCCGCCATGTAAATTTTAATCTCTCATAACGTGTTGAACTCTGGCTTTCCAGTCCTTGTTCAGCCAGCTTTTGCACTCATTAATGAGTCGACCACAAGGCCCGAGGATCTCTGTATTTGAGTTGATCCAGTTAACCACCTCTTGCGAGTCACAAAGGAAACAAACATTCTTCTTTCCACTATTCCATGCCCATTTAATTCCAATGTAGAGAGCCCAAATTTCGCTTTCTGCTACAGTGTCAGCATTCACCATGCAGCTAAAGCCTCTCTTCCAATTGTCATCCACATCTCTCATAATCCTCCACATCCGGCAGGTCTGTCAATATTAATAAAAGAAGCATCAGTATTCACTATAGTGCACTTACCGTGTTGGTTGTTTGTATTCTTGCATTGTACTTCCCTTTGTTTTTGGAAAGCCTGAAAATTTTGAGCAGCAAAAACGTTGATCCGCTCCACTTTGCGCCTCTTATCCCAATCTTCATTGTTAAAAGCGAGATTGCATCTCCAACGCCATATCCACCATAATATAGTGGCAAACATTTCTCTCCAATTGTTCTTACCATAAGTTTTAACTCTTCCGCTAATGTTCTCATCCATCCACCTTTCAAAGTGTAGAGAATCCAGTCTCTGATTTTCAGAGCCGGGAATGAAAGCATTCCAGACTTCCTTTGCCGCTTTACAGTAACGAAAAAGATGGTCTATTGTTTCTTGATTGTGGCCGCAGCATGGACAGCTTGCATCCTCTGTAAAACTCCTCCGTTGACGTTCTACGTTGGTGAGGATTATTAGAATTATCTGACACGGCAGTTGCAATATTATAAGCGGAAGCAACTGAGAATTGTCTTGAGCTTTCTTTCCAGTAAATGTCGTCACTGTCCAATTCTTTGCCATCAAGATTAATTAACTCCATGAATTGTTTCTTGGCAGGGGGAATTTCCTTTTCTATACTATTCCAATTCCATCCAACACCTTGAATCCAGTAGCTTCTCATTGTGTTGTTAGCGAATGAATTATACTCTTCACTTTCCAGCATTCTTGTTCCATTCCCTATCCAATCATCCAGCCAGAAGAGAGTGTCATTCCCGAAATTAACCGTTTTCCTGATTCCTTGATTAAGGATTGTTAGGAATAAATTGTAATAGATTTTGATATGCCATATTGTAAATCGTAGAACCCCAATTTTATTTTGGTTAGACTAGTCGAGTCATAGACCAAGAAAGGGAAAAATAAATTCATTAGTTGAGAAAATGGATGAAGAAGATATAAAGCCTAAAATCAAGAATTTGCCTAGTGAAAATGGCAAACAAAAGAGGAAGATGTATGCATATGAAAATATGTACACAAGTTATGAAGACTATCATCCGAAGAAGAAATCTCTCAAAGAAATTCAAGAAGAAATCTCTCAAGAAATCCCGAAGAAAGAACGTGACTTGAAGTTTGCATGAAGCTATCTTGAAGATCAAGCATCTATAGAAAGAAAGAAGTACACGAAGTGAAACAAGATGATAACTAATAGGTTGTACAAATGAGTTGGTAGAAGCTTGAAATATTATATACAAGGTCATAAGTTTGAAACTCACATCTCACATATTTAAAAGAAGCCAAGTTTAAATCCATCAGATGAAGTTTGGGTGATGGTTTGGCCGAAGGGAAGCAATTTGCAAAGCTCACATCTCACATATTTTAAAGAAGCCAAGTTTAAATCCATCAGATGAAGTTTGGGTGATGGTTTGACCGAAGGGAAGCAATTTGCAAAGTCAATTGGGATGAGATTTCCAAGTTGACTAGGGATGAAGTTTCTTAAAGATGAAATTGGGATGCAATTCCAATTGAAGGGATGAGATTTCAAATGAAGTATCTCAAAATTGATATAGGGATACGCATCTCACCCTTTCAATTTGATAGGATGAGATTTGCAAAGGGATGAGATTTCAATTGCCAAATCAAGGAGGGGATGAAGTTTACATGGGAAGAGATGGGATGAGATTTGCAAAGGGATGAGATTTCAATTGCCAAATCAAGGAAGGGATGAAGTTTACATGGGAAGAGATTGGAAGCAGTATACAGACCCAGACGTGAATAATAGAGGAAAATAAGTAAGGGATGAGATTTCAATTGCCAAATCAAGGAAGGGATGAGATTTGGGAAGAGATTGGAAGCAGTATACAGACCCAGACGTGAATAATAGAGGAAAACCCAGACGTGAATAATAGAGGAAAATACAAGAAGAAGTTGCAGAAGCAAAAATACTAGTCTAAACTAGTAAAGGGATTAAATTGGAGATTATATTTTGAAGATAAAAATCCCAAGAGGCGTGATCTACACCAGATGAAGATTTTTGGGACGCCATTTTTGCTAAAACTTCAAGCTCAACTTGCAGAGAATCTCTGACATATCTGCAACGTTATCTTATCCTCTGAAAAGGCTATACAGCTAGATGAAATTCAAAAATGAGAACGTTTCTTTCCAACGGACGGATTCTCATTACCAGCTATAAAATGATGAAGATTGAAGCTGTGGAAAGCAGAAGCAAGAATACAAAGAGCAAAGAACAGAGCTAAACAGAGCATACAAAATTCAAAGAAAGCTTTCCATCTCAAGAGCTTAAATTGATATATTCTTTGTGAGATAAACACTCAGAGTGATACAGAGCTTACAAAAGAAATATCCAAGAGTGTTAGAATCTTCATCAACTACAAGAGACTCAGCGTACCATTGAAGATCATCTACAGAGTCTCAAAGTTGGAAGCAAGGCAAAACTTGTTTTGGAGCAAAACAAGGGAAATGAGGAAAGTAACACGGAGTTGTGAAATCCTGGATTGTCACACGGAGTTGTGAGATCCAAAGCAGCAGTGTCGGAAGACATTGGGCGTGATTAGTGCGAGCTTTGTGATCAAAGCACTAGATCACGGAAGATACGTTTCTACCGGATCGTAGAAGACGGGGGGAAAGTAACGCGGAGTCGTGAAATCCTGGGAAAGTAACGCGGCGACGTGAAACCCGAAGCAGCAGTGTTGGTGGCACTGGGCGTGATTAGTGTGGGCTTGGTGATCAAAGCACTAGATCACGGAATTCATTGTATCTTGGAACCAAGAAGTGGTGGATATAGTGAATTGCTCTTGGAGATAAGAGCAAGTGGAGTAGGAGGATTACACCACCTCGCGAACCACTATAAATTGCCTTGTCCTCTTTACTGCTTTCTTTACTTACTGCTCTTGCTTGCTTCTCACGAGAATAATCTTGACACAATATACACACACCGTATTGTTTGTTTATTTCCGCTGTGCACCATACTCTAACAATCTAGTTAAGAGTTTTGGTTTATCTCTGGCTTAGCAATTGTGGTACTGTGCTAAAAAGTTTGAAAGTCTATTCACCCCCCCCCCCCCACCCCCCCAATCTCTAGACTTTCACCTTACCTCTTTTGGGACCAACAAGGATTGGTGCAGCTGCACAAATTCCTTTCCAAATATTTGAGGCTCCTTGCTTCCAAACTACACAAAGATTAATGTTTCTATTTTGCATGTACTTAGAGGCAATTGTTCTTGCCCAAAGTTTTTGGTTGCCCTTCATCATTCGCCACCCCAATTTAGCTAGAAAAGCCAGATTCATTTCTCTTGTCTTTCTGATGCCAAGTCCCCCGTCATTGCGATGTTTTGTAACAGTTTCCCAATTGATCACATGCGTACTATGATTCGAAATGAAACCATGGATTTTTTTTTTCAATGATATCACAAACCCCTTTCGGAATGTACATTGATTGCATGGTATAATAGGGGATCGTGTTGAGAACACTTTGCGCAAGAGTTTTCCTTCCTGCTAGAGTAAGGTGTTTGCCTCTCCAACCTTCTAATCTTCTTTCCACCTTTTCCAACATGGGGCCAAAGAGAGAATTGGTTACACGGCCATGAATAGAAGGAACTCTTAGATACCTTCCTAGATTGTCCACTTTCCCATTCTAGCAACTTGTGTAATTTTATCCGATGTCGGCCTGTCCACATTATTTGAGAAGAAAATTTGGGACTTTTGAAGACTTACTCGTTGGCCCGACATTTGTTTGAACTTATTAATGCAATTTTTTATTACCTCAATTTGTTCCTCTGAAGCTTCTGCAGTCAAAATCATGTCGTCAGCAAATAAGAGATGAGAGAGTTCAGGGCCATACCTTGACAACTTGACTGCCTTCCACCTTTTAGCTGCTACTTCCTGTTTGATTAGGTGACATAATCTTTCGATACATAAAACAAAAATGTAAGGAGACATAGGGTCACCTTGCCTCATTCCTCTTGTTGGTACAGTCCAGCCAAGCTGTTTACCTTTCCAAAGGATTCCAAGTCTGGTAGTTTCAATGCAAGTCATGATTATATTAACCCAATGATCCGGGATACCAATCTCCATTAGGGTTTCTCTAATGAAATTCCAATAGAGGCGGTCATAAGCCTTTACGAGATCAATTTTCAAGATCATGGTTCCCACCTTTCCTTTTTTAGTCCGCATGGAATGAAGCATCTCCTGGTAGATCACAATATCGTCCACAATTTGGCGACCAGGAACAAAGCTACTTTGTTCTTCTCCAATAATATCACTCAAAAAAACCTTAAGTCTATTAGTAATAACTTTTGTAATAATCTTATAAGTGACCTTACACAAGCTAATAGGGCGAAATTGACTTGCTCTTTCAGGATACTTAACCTTAGGAATAAGAGCCAAAAGAGTGTCATTCCAACCTTCAAAACAAGTAGCATTGGCAAAGAAATTTGAGACCATCTTCGTAATTTCTGATTCCACGATTGTCCAAGCTTTTTAATAAAAACCTGCATGAAAACCATCCGGGCCTGGTGCCTTGAACGGGGCCATGTCGAAAAGGGAACTCGTACTTCTTCCATTGTCACATCCCTGCAAAAAGAGGAAATATTGTCATTGGATAATTTGGGGTAGAAATGATTACCACATTGTATTTGAGGGATATTTACATCCTCCCTGAAAATCTCCTTCAAATAATTAAGCACCATTTCCTCCATTAGTTTTTCATTGTAAGTCTAGTCGTCGTTCTCTAGACGCAATCCATGAACATTACGATATTTCTTCCTTACTTTTGTAATGGCATGGTAATACTTGGTATCAGATTCCAAGTCTTGTTGCCTCTTCACCAACCTCAAGTATAATAAATTGAGGATTTGTACTTTTGACGATAACGCTATTAACCTCATTCCAAAGTATCCATATTCCCCCGCTCATGCCAACTGCTTCAACATGAACCCAATTCTCAAATCCAAGCTTAAAGCAAACCTCATCCGCACCAAACCCAGACATCTTTGGTTCGAGAAGACAAAGACACCAAGGTTTGTGATAGTTAAGCAGTGAACGAGCGGCTCTAACAAACTTTTTAGAAGCCGCCCCTTGACAGTTCCAGACAATAATCATAAAAACTTGCAGAAGAAAAGAAAACCACAAAAAACAAACACAACAGTGAAACACACAGAAAAAGAAAAAAAGGATCACCGAGTTGAGTCCCTGTCAAGGGAACCCGACCGTACTTCATCATCACCACAATCATGCCATGGGTCTTCGTCCATGTTGTCACCTTCATCTCCTGGAGGATCATTATGATGTTCCAGATTATCCAGACTCTCTAGTCCATTGGGCATGGGTTCTGGAATATCATTTTGAATAACATTTCGTTCCACTTGTTTGCCAGACAGCCTTCCCCTAACTACAACATGAGAACTTCCAACTGCTGCTTGATTCGTATATATACTTATTTATTTATACGTATGTATAAACTTGATTAACTTGATTTTAATTTTTGCTACTTAACTAACCAAACATGGTAATTTTCTAAGTAATTTAATTGTTATGTTTCCAGGATAACACAAACATGTTAATAACTTTCCTTGTAAAATTATTCTCATCAAATATATTCCTTGTAAACATTTTTCAAAAAATTTAATTGATAGGAAAGTATCAAATAACCTCTTATTGTATTCTTTTGGGTGCTTAATTAATTTGCTGACTTGGTGATCTTTTTATACATACTTATTATTTTGTATTTTTAAATATTTTTGTTGTACATTGAAATTTTTAGCATATGGTTTATTAATTTACAAGTAATTTATTGAACTCTTAAATATTTGTTATACATTTTTAATGTTTGTATAAAAATTGGTGAACGAACCAAACATATATTAGAGATTATTAAAATTTTCCTGGGGAAGTTTGAACGAACAAAACATGTTAATTAATATTTCAAGTAATTTAATTGTTATGTTTCCAGGGTAACACAAAACGTGTTAATTAATTTTTCTTGTAAAATTATTCTCATCAATATACACTACAATATCATTTTGATATAATTACAGTTTCACTGGACAATATACACTCAAATATGTGAAAATGTTATTCAGTTTTATTTTATATACACTACAGTTTCATTTTAACACAACTACAGTTTCATTTCAATTCAATTATATTTCATTTGATAGTATAAAAACAATATGTGAGACAATTTTATTTTAGATACACTATAGTTCCATTTTGTAATTAGCACACAAAAAATACGAGCTCCGCTAAGATGTAACGGCAGCCGTTTCTTTACTTAAAGAAATGGCGCCGTTTTTGGATCATGGTCCACAAAGCTTTGTGGACCATGGTCCATAATATAATTACTGACAGTTAAGTCATTGTACATATGGACCCCAACAAAATTCTTCACATGGACAAAAACAGCCCCCAACAAATCATCACATGTGTACTTTATGATTTATGTGTAGTTTTCTGTACAATTTTAATTTTTAACCACAAACTTATAAAAGGACGAATATCATTATGAAGATCGAGAGACAGTGTCTAATGTCTATCAAGATTTGAAGGGTTGCGTGTCTGCACGGGTTTATCTTAATGATTCATTATGCAATATTTTTGAAAAGAGATCAATGTTCGAATATCGGCGGCGACAGTGTGCAGATTATATCCAAAGTGTATAGATCCCTCCCTTATACGCACCGGCATTTGGCCATGTCTAATGAGCCATTGAATCAATACTTATTTCAAATTACTTACGTCTCTAAAATACTTATATATTAATGTTTACAATAAAATTTTATTGAATCCAAAGGCATCTCTAAAATCTAAATACTTGTATACTAGTGTTTACAATAAAATTTTATTAAATCAAAGGGGTAACTCAAATCGCAAATAAATTTTTTCATGGGGAAGATTCCGAAGATAACCTGGATTTGATTTTAACAAGTGACAATTCTCAATAATTAGTTAGAAATTTGCCTGAACGGTAAGACTGACAGAGATAAACCCCAAACAAACACCTTTTGATTTACACTCAAAAAAAAAAAAAAAAAAAAAAAAAAAAAAAAAAAAAACACACACCTCAAAACAAAAATCAAACCAAAAAAAAATAAAAAATAAAAAAAATAAAAAATAAAAAACAAAAAACAAAAAACAACAACAACAATCAGGCACGCACTATATTCAAAGAACCAAAATAAAATACATTGATTTATTATTGAAAGAATCACACTTTTGTATACTCAATTATTCTCTAGTTATAAATCCAATCTATCTCTTTTAGTTTGTACAAAATTAATCTTTTATTGTAATTGTTAAATTAGTGGTAATTAAATTCAATCTTTCAAGTAATTAAGGTGATGTAAAACTCTATTTGCATCTAGAATTTTGTGATAAAAAACTTATGTAAGAATTATCTCACACAAATAAATCTCAAATATATAATACATTATATTGATGATGTAATTTTTTCTATAGGTCAACATGTTGAAAAGTATTACAAGTATCAATGTATCATGTACAACTTTACAAGTATTACTTGTTACTTGAAATTGTAAAAGTAATAAATTTTCTTTGGAAAGTATTACAGAATAGTTATTACTTGAAGAATATTAGTAAAAATATAATATATTTCAATCAATATAAAAATATTACATTTTAAGTAATAATAATAATAATAAAAAAAAGAAAAAAAAAGCACGGAGTATTACATAATTGAAATATGTCTCAGAGACCGTCTCATACAAAACCAATCATATAAAAAGTAAAGAATATATTAGAAGTTATTAATTTGAAACCAATCATATAAAAAGTAGAGAATATATTAGAAGTTATTAATTTGCCCTCATAAAACCTAAGTACAAATGAAACTTGCATCTCAACTAATCGGAAGGCTAAATTTATATATAATTCATTTCACAATTAAAGGATCAAATTTGTAATAAAAATTTTAAAATTTTATAACTTATGAACAATTGAATGTAAAATTAAACTGTAATTTTACCATTAGTATAATTAACAAATAAAATTGAAACACATAAAAGAAAGCAATAATGTATGAGACTAAGTGACTAACTGTATATGTAGATTATATTGTGAACTAGGATCTACCATAGACATTAAACCTTGATCTAAAATATATACTTGTAATTAACATATTTGCCTTGTTTGGTAAAATAGTTAGCATATCAACCAATTTTGATTTGTTTGACCACTATTCACTATTTGATTTGGTTAAGCAATTAATATTAGTGTTTGATTAATTAATTTTTTGTAACAACTTATTACTCCAAAACACTACAATTCAAAAAACTGTTCAAAACAGCTTTTTTGATAAGCTTTTTGTGAAAATCATTTTCTATGTAACCAGCTATCAACTAATAGCTACTTTACCAATCATATTTCTACAATTAGCTAATGTTATCAACTAATCACTAACTCAATCAGCTAACAGCTATTACCAAATACCCACATTATGTACCTGTAAAAAAAAAAAAAAAAAAAAAATTGAAGGTACATGATCTGAATAGAATACAATATAATGCGCATTGTGGACCATAATCCATAATATAACTATTGAACTCTATAATTTTGATATTTTGGAGGTGATGAATAATTAACATCAAATTTTGGCAATATTTGCTTTCATCATTCAAAATGGGCAAACCAAAGAATAGCCTAAGTAACAAATATTTTCACAACCCCATGAAATACAGAGGGGAAAGGTGAGCCCGTGCGGGCAACTAAACTACGTGATTTGGAATCAAAGGAGACCTTTTTCTAAACTTCCTTGCCCCCTACATATTCTCCTAAATAAATGGCTTTACAAGTTTTTGGAGCAAGAATCTTTTTCGCTCCTCAACAAAGCTTGACAAAAAATGAACAAAACTGTAGAGATCTCGTCTCAATTTCTTACAATTACGTAGTTGCTAAGAGCTTGGAACAAATGTGCCAACATATCCGAATCCCGTTATAAAGAAAGCGATTGCTTGGAGTAAGACGTACCAACAATATTGTCTCTTCCCAAAAACGAGATCATAGGTTCCACAAATTAAGAGATACACACCCATTGCTAGCTCTAAAAAGTACATTCTGCAAAGAAAAAAGAAACATGAATACAAAGAAAGATTCAACTAGGATTCAATTACAATAATTGATTGTGTGAAGGAGAGAAACAACTATGGACTAACAAAAAGAAACAACCTTAGTTTTGTGTGCCTATGAACACAAAAATGTCATGACAAGAAATTTTACCTTTCTGTAATCTTGAAACGAGGTTTTGTAGGAGCTTCTGTTGATGCTTTCAACTTTGGAGCTTCCCCTAATTTCTCAGTGACAACCCATTCATTCACTCTGCCTATCCCCAACAAGCCCGCGAAGGTAGCCTTAGCTCGATGTACTGCCATAACATTCTCGAATAGGATCCAAAACGCCAACAAGTGAAACGACCTGATACCAGATTCAAAGACGCGTTTTATCTCAACTAATAAGTCGATAGTAAAATTATGCTCAACAAAGATAAAAGAGAGAAAACCCGACCTTGGAGTAGCAACGATATTGAGAATGGTGACGATGGAAGGAATGTAAACAGTTCCCCATTTCGGAACATCAACATCAGGCACCAAACAAGTTGCAGGCAATACTACACAGTAAAACACGAAAGTTCCAACGTGGGCTATGACCTTTCTTACAAAGAAGAAGCTGTATATTATATAAATCTTCTTCCAGAAATTTACGTTCTGTAGATCAAGAAAATACAAATCAAACTAGGAAAGAACAATACTCGTTTGCAGTTAAGATATGACAAGAGAGTTGCAGGAATTAACCTTATTTTTCAGTATCTCGATGAACATTTTCCTGAAAAGGTTTGCAGGGCCACATGACCATCTATGTTGTTGGAACCTTAGTGCCTTAAATGTACTAGGTAATTCACTTTTCACCTAAGAATAAAACCGAGGTATACATGAATTACGCTTCGTGAAATATAATATGCCTTACTGGTTAACGAAGCGGTTTAGTAGTCAAGAAAGTTTAAACTTACCCTGAGAGAAGCTAGGTATAAAAATTTCCAGCCTTTGAGACTAGCACGAACAGCCAAGTCCATATCCTCAACAGTTGTCCGGTGATTCCATCCTCCTGCCTCGTCGATTGCAGCAATTCTCCAAACGCCCGCTGTACCTGCATTTCGAAATCCAATTGCTAAAGGATGGCAGGCAATGTGTTTCAAGTGGATCGAGAGATGTACATTTAAGCGTTGTTAAGTAAATGAAAGGGGGGAGTGTACCATTGAAGGAGAAAAAGGCGTAGGCGGAAGAGCCAACTTCTTGCTCCACACTGAAATGAAAATTCAAAGACATTTGTTGCATTCTCGTCATCAAGCATTCATCAGCATTCACTGCAAATTCACCCACCACACCATCAACTCAACCTATATGCACGTCACAAACATAATATAATTAATGTTTTCTTTTAAAAAACCCATTTTTTTCCTAATAAAGCCCTAGCAAAGCATCTCCATTCCTCTTAGATATGCTAAAAAAAATGCCCTGGTGGATGAACAAAAACTTACCGAATTCCCAACGAGCTTGAACAAGGGCAAGGTCGGGATTATGGACTAGAAAAGGGATGGTGCGCCTTAGGAAATCGGGTTCGGGTTGAAAATCAGCATCGAAGATTACAACATAGTCACATTCCCTCACATAAGAATGCTTCAATCCTTCACTCAGTGCCCCTGCTTTATACCCATATCTGTTGTCTCTAATCTCATACTTTATGTTTATTCCACTGCTTGCCCATTTTTGGCACTCCACCTCCACCATTTCCTAGTCATCATTTCATGTTTGGAATGAAAAAAACCATAGTTAAGGACCCCAATACAATATAAGTGAAAGATTTACATATTTTGATGTTTCAATGTCATTCAAAGTTCAAAGTATTAGTACCTTAATAGTGGGATCTGTTGAATCATCAAGAACTTGGACTATGATTCTGTCGGAAGGCCAAGAAAGTCCACATACTGCTCCAATTGAAAGCTTATACACCTTTTTAAAACACATTTAAAAAAATACAAATAAATTTTCTACATTCAAATTAGGAGAAAGAAATACATTTTTAATTCTCTGATCAGTTTAGTCCTAACTTTTGGTCATTGCATAATACACTCCTAACTTTAGAAAGAAGTTGGAATTTTCGCCTTGGAACAATAGAACTGTGAGCCTCGATGTAATTTTTTGTTAATGGGTTCATGATTTCGTTACTCGAAATACAAAAATTTTTAACTCTTTTAAAGTTATTATAGTTATATATTCTTCAATAACTAAAAAGACAACAACTAAAATTGAATTAAAAACACATTTTTCCCTTCCAATTACGTTAGTCAAATTCCCAATGCATCTGGGAAGCGACCTACCACTGAGATACACAACTTCACCTACCAGCATCTAACATTCCCAAGAAACAAGCATTTTTATAGTACTTATTGAAGACAGTAAAGTACATTTTTCCTTTTGAACAATAAAATTAGTTATTTTTTGTTATCAATCAATTATTTTTTTTAATCTCCTTAGATAACATCAAACCAAAAAGACCTTACCAAATTATAATTCGCACATTTTTCTATAATTCTAATTAACAATTCCCATCAAGCCGGACTAAAAACATTACTTCAACAATAACTGAGCAACTAATTTTACATCATTAATAACTTTAGAGCTAATCTTATATCACCGGTGTAATTTATAGACAAAAAAAACCATTATATATATATATATATATATATATATATATATATATATATATATATATATATAGAGAGAGAGAGAGACCGTTGCTTATGAAACAAGTGTACATCCCATACTACCAAATGTTACAATCAATTATACTTTGGGGCTCACCATTATCATTGATTGGCAAACCCCACTTATGTCCAAACCAAAGGGCCCGCCCTCCTTGAAGGCTTGAACCCCACATTCATTTGCCAAAAATTTAAAAAGAATGTGGCTCGTTAAAAATTAATAACTTTTCGCCTTAATAATTAATTGTATTACCTAATTGGCTAATTGTATTTGTTGAAACAAGAGTAAAAACAAATAAGCCCGGTTTACTAATATAGTTTAATAGTTAATTGTTAATTTTGATTTATTTGACCATTATTAGTGATTTGACTTGGGTCAATATTCAATATAAGTGTTTGATTAATTAATTTTTGTAATAATTTTTTTTGAAAGGAATTTTTGTAATAATTTATTGCTCTAAAATGCTAAAATAGAACAAATTGCTCAAAACAGTTTTTTGAATTAATTTTTATGAAAGCTATTTTGAATTTAATTAACTATCAACTAGTTAATTTACCAAACATCATTCTATAATCAGCTATCAATTACTCAAACCTACTTAACCTACTAAGTGAATCAACTTTATTTACCAAACATACACAGTAAATATTATATCTCAGAAATTGCAACTAAATATCTAATCCATTAATTAAGTGATATTTATAGAATATTTTCTATAATAAAATTATAAATTTATTGAATGAGAAGAGAAAAGCAAAATTTTCACTGGCAGAGGAGAACGCGTACCTCTTTCTCGTTGTACATTGGGATCTGAACCAGAACCATAGGGAAAGCAGCGTTTCCGAGCTCGGCATCCTCCTCTAATGGCTGCCATTTGAACCGTTTCTCCGGCGTCCGGCGGAACACCTTGACGACGGTCATCACGACGCCCATATACACCCACTCGACGAACAACAGAGTCGTCATCACGAAGCAGATGAGCACAGCAATGTTGAGGATTGGAGCTATCAATGGCAGTTTAAAGGCCTTAATCTCACCCCATATCAGCAACAACTGCTCCCACACGAAATCGCCGGCATCGGAAATCGCGCCGGAGAGATTCATCGCCGGCGAGAGGATTCGCAGTTAGTTTGCTCTAATCGGACGGCGCATTCAGTGCTGAAGGGACTATAGCAGCGAGGTTTAACAGTGTAGAGTGAGGTATAAGGAAGAGAGAGAGAGGGGGGCAAGGAAGGAATGATGGAGGAAATAGACAGAGAGAGAAGACTAGAGGAGTCAATAAAAAATAAAAACCATTTTTGACTTCTTATATTGGTGAATGGTGATTGGTCTGTCTACAAACTTTATGACTAGTACTTTACTTTGGCTCATTTGATTCGTTGTTTGTTTATTTATTTATTTATTATTTTATTATCCTATTCAAACTTTTTAATATACTTTTACCGTTTAACTAGTATTTTCACCCGTGCGATGCACGGAATGGAATTGTTGTAATATATTAAGAATATTTAAATTGATATATAATTATTTAAGAGTTAATTTCACAGAGGTCGTTTATCTTTCCTGACAATTCCAAATTTAATCCTAGACTATAGTTATTAATTATTATAATTTATTCTATGTTACAACTCTTACATTAATATTCTTACTATTATTATTAACACTTAATTACTTTTAGATATTATTATTACCACTTATATTATTATTATTATTATTATTAGTATATTATTATTATTATTATTATTATTATTATTATTAGTTTCTTTTCAAGTACTGTTAGTAGTATATAATGGTCGTGAGGCACAATAATAATATTACCATAATTAAATATTCTTCTATTATATTCCGGAGTTAATGCCATTTTTGGTCCTAGACTTATTGAGGCATTGACACTTTTCATTCTCCATAATAAAAATTGCCACTTAGTAGACACTGTTATTGGTCGTTGGACAGTTTTGATCCTCCGTCAATGAAGCCGTTTGTTGACCGTGAATTAGAAGGGCTTTTCTGTCTTTTTATGTCTTATTCTTCTAATCTTGTTTGGACCAGCGCTGCTGTGACTCCTGTGAGGCGAGATGGCGAGACTTGGCGGCTAAGTAGTAACCGTCGGTAGTGAGTAGCAGCGAGGTTCTTCTCCGGCGAGTTGTGGGTACGGCGGCGAGCATACGAGGTAGTAAATCCTTCCGGCGACGGACCAGTAAGGCAGATCTGGCGGTGCAGCAACAGATCCGGCGAGGTTGGGGCCTTCACCGGTGGTTTTTGGTTCCGGCGAAGCAGAGAGGGCAGCAGGTCGGCGAACCCTCCTATGGTAAATAGCAGTTGTAGTTGTAGATGGTATGATGCAGAATTTGCACCTGTAAGTCCTCCCTTCCATATTGACCACAAATATCCTTCCCATCTCTCTCTCTCTCTCTCTCTCTCTCTGACCACAACTACTTGGTGCACAACCTCAAAAACTCTGTTATTCTACCTGAAATTCATTGAAGTTTCAAGCTGAAAATGTGGAATCTGTCACTCCCCAAAAATCGCATTGTTTGAGGTGTTGGAATGGCCGGTGTTGACTTCCTGGCTGCTGTAGCTTCATTCCCCAACCCGGATGATAAAATTCGGAGCACCAGCTTTGAGGTTCAAGGAGGTGCATGGTAACACTGGCAATGCTTTGATAAAACCCGGATGATAAAATTCGTCTTGGTCTTAATCCAAGGATCATATCTAAGGTTGCTGATGACTCGCATGGCAAAAGAATACTTGATGAGCTTGAAAGGGATGGTGTTGATATATCTTTTATGGTGGTGTCCAAAGGAGGAAACTCACCATCACATATGTCATTGTTGACAACCAAAAAAAAAAAAAAAAAACTCGCATGTGCATTTTCACTCCAGGATATCCATCCATGATATCTGAGGATCTACATACCCAAATCAAAATTGTCTTCAGCGCTTGGAGTAAATATTGTCTACTTAGATGGAAGGCTGCATGAGACTACTTTGATTGTAGTGCAGGAGGCAAAGAGTAGGGGCATACCTATTATAGTTGATGCAGAAAGGTTAGGGGAGGGGTTGGGTGATATTCCTGACTTTGCTAGTTATGTTGTATGCTCGACAAAATTTCCACAGGCATGGACTAACGCCCTTTCTATTCCAACTGCACTTGTTTCCATTATCTTGAGATTGATGTCAAATGTAAAATTCGTGATTGTTAGTTGGGTGAAGTTGGTTTCTTAATGTTAGAAAGGACTGAAGCGGATAACCTCAGTTTGAAGAAATGGATGTAGCAGTGACCAATGGATGAAGAAATAGAAGGATTAGAACATAAAAAGACAGAAAAACCCTTCTAATTCACGGTCAACAAACGCCGTCATTGACGGAGGATCAAAACTGTCCAACGATCAATAACAGTGGCTACTAAGTGGCAATTTTTATTATGGAGGATGAAATGTGTCAATTCCCCAATAAGTCTAGGACCAAAAATGGCATTAACTCTTGTATTCCGTGAGTCACAATAATAATATAACAATAATTAAATATTGTTCAATTCTATATTCTTCTAGGATTTCTATTACCATCATTAATTATTCCCAAATTTACCATAATTAAATAATTTGACAAATTATAAAGAAAGATTATTAAATAATGCACGGGAAAATTGTTTAATTAAAAATTTTAAAAATTCATTAATAAAACATAAGGTTCTCATAGTTTTTTCTTAGAAACTCTTTAATAAAATATTTTTTATTTTTTAGAAATTGGTGGGCCAAACCGCCTAAGGCAGTTTGCGGTGGATAGATCTCGAAAAAATACGCGATTTCAAAAAAACATTTGTCCAAAACGGACAGCGGAGTCAAAAGTTATACCTTGCCGAACTTTTGACACTTTACAACTTAAAAAAATAAAAAAATTAAAGGCCGGTTCAGCTAGCGAGGCAGCCGCTGAGGAGGCCGATTCCGGCCTTCCTCGCCGCGGCCAGCGACACGATTTTTGCAACACTGATATATAAAATAGATATAGATTAGAATAGGAATAGTATTACACAATTTTATAATATTACAATAAAATTTTAACCCAGAATTATTGTAGAAATCAATATATTTTATTAGGAAGAGAGATTTTTTAGGAATTGAGCGGAAAGTTAAAATTTCAGGATTTTGTTTTTATATATAGTATAGATAGTATAGATTGTATTACACTATTTTATAATATTAGAATAGAATTTTAACGTAGAATTATTGTACGAATGGGAAAGTAGAAATCAATATATTTTATTAGGAAGAGAGATTTTTTAGGAATTGAGCGGGAAGTTAAAATTTCAGGATTTTATTTTTATATATAGTATAGATTGTATTACACTATTTATAATATTAGAATTGAATTTTAACGCAGAATTATTGTACGAATGGGAAAGTAGAAATCAATATATTTTATTAGGAAGAGAGATTTTTTAGGAATTGAGCGGGAAGTTAAAATTTCAGGATTTTGTTTTTATATATAGTATAGAAGTATAGATTGTATTACACTATTTATAATATTAGAATAGAATTTTAACGCAGAATTATTGTACGAATGGGAAAGTAGAAATCAATATATTTTATTAGGAAGAGAGATTTTTTAGGAATTGAGCGGGAAGTTAAAATTTCATGATTTTGTTTTTATATATAGTATAGATAGTATAGATTGTATTACACTATTTTATAATATTAGAATAGAATTTTAACGTAGAATTATTGTACGAATGGGAAAGTAGAAATCAATATATTTTATTAGGAAGAGAGATTTTTTAGGAATTGTTTTTATATATAGTATAGATTGTATTACACTATTTATAATATTAGAATAGAATTTTAACGCAGAATTATTGTACGAATGGGAAAGTAGAAATCAATATATTTTATTAGGAAGAGAGATTTTTTAGGAATTGAGTGAGAAGTTAAAATTTCATGATTTTGTTTTTATATATAGTATAGATAGTATAGATATAGTATAGATTGTATTACACTATTTTATAATATTAGAATAGAATTTTAACGTAGAATTAGTGTACGAATGGGAAAGTAGAAATCAATATATTTTATTAGGAAGAGAGATTTTTTAGGAATTGTTTTTATATATAGTATAGATTGTATTACACTATTTATAATATTAGAATAGAATTTTAACGCAGAATTATTGTACGAATGGGAAAGTAGAAATCAATATATTTTATTAGGAAGAGAGATTTTTTAGGAATTGAGCGAGAAGTTAAAATTTCAGGATTTTGTTTTTATATATAGTATAGATAGTATAGATATAGTATAGATTGTATTACACTATTTTATAATGTTAGAATAGAATTTTAACGTAGAATTATTGTACGAATGGGAAAGTAGAAATCAATATATTTTATTAGGAAGTGAGATTTTTATATATAGTATAGATAGTATAGATATAGTATAGATTGTATTACACTATTTTATAATGTTAGAATAGAATTTTAACGTAGAATTATTGTACGAATGGGAAAGTAGAAATCAATATATTTTATTAGGAAGAGAGATTTTTTAGGAATTGAGCGGGAAGTTAAAATTTCAGGATTTTGTTTTTATATATAGTATAGATTTTGGAGTGTTTGGTAAATAGTTGATGGCATTAGTTAATTGTGAAAAGATGTTTGGTAAATTGACTATTAGCTGATAATTGATTACAAGCAAAATTATTTTCTCAAAAAACTTATCGAAAAAGTTATTTTGAGTAGCTTTTTGAATTTTAACGTTTTAGAGCAATAAGCTATTACAAAAGCTAATTATTCAAACACTTATATTGATTGTTTAATCAAGTCAAACAACTAATAATGATTAAATAAATCAAAATTGGTTGATAAGCTAATTATGTTACCAAACAGGCCGTATTGGGTGTTTGGATGACTTTTCTTTTGCAGATGTGTGCTAGATGTCCCGGGGTACCAAACAGCTTTCATGTATCTGATTTGAGTAAAAAGATTTAATTCAAACTATTTATAATTTAGTTTTTATAATATTTAATTCGGTTTATATATTATGACCCAATATAAGTAAAATGATATAAAAGAATTAAAAATAAAAGTTATTCTTAGTTAAACATAGTTAATAAGTGAACTGTTAATTGAAGTTAAAAAGTTTTTAGTAAACTTTCTCACAAACATAAATCAAACTCACGCAATCCAGACTAAATTTAAATTAGTCATATAAAAATTAATTTTAAAATCATGTTCATATAATTCAGAAGTTGTTATCTTTTTACCTTTTCTAATTTATCTTCTTTTCATATATATAAGATTTTTATATATGAATCGCAAACATCTTTTGAAGAGAGAAATCTTTTAAAAATATCAAAATTAATTTTTAATTGTATGAAATACAAATACTTAATTACTCATCAAAAAAATGGAGTGGGGGAGTATTATTCTTACGAAAACTATAATTAGGTATCACGTGAAATGATATCTCTACATATAATAACTTTTTGAGACATCATAACTTTTTTTTAATTACAAATATAATCAAGTTTAATTATTTCCTAATTTGGGTTATCAAACCCCACTCCCTTTATTAATTTCTTTTCTTCCTTGCAATCCCTCGTGCGCACTATTTTAGTATTCTCTCATAAACTCCATTCTCTTGGTCCGTTAAAAGGGACAATGTCAATTTTATATATTTATCATAATTATAAAATTAATTAATCTCATACTTTTTTATTAAAATCTCAACTATCGATAACCTTGATCATGTACAGTCCTTACCACAGTCCTTACCAATTCTTTTCTTTTACAAATGGAGTTGTTATATATATATATATATATATATATATATATATATATATATATATATATATATATATATATATATATATATATATATATATATATATATATATATATATATATATATATATATATATATATATATATATATATATATATATATATATAGAATTAGGTTCTGGTGCGGGTAGAGTGCCCAGGTGCGGTTGTGCGGTTTAATCTGAACCATTCATCTCGCTTAAATCAACGTCAAGAATTGTCAAAATTTATAATAAAAAAAAACGCGATGGCAATTTTGTAATTTTTGCATGTAGGTCAAAATTAAGGTGAGCGGATCTGTGATTAATGTGCGTGGGGTTTGTGATTAATGTGCGTGAAGTTGTGCTTAATATCTGTGGGGTTTGTACTTAATGTGCGTGAGGTTGTGCTTAATGTCAATAGTTGTTGAAACTTAAAATATGTGAGTTAATATATTAAAGTGCGTGGGGTTTGTGCTTAATGTGCGTGAGGTTGTGCTTAATGTGTGTGGGGTTTGTACTTAATGTGCGTGAGGTTGTGCTTAATGTCAATAGTTGTTAAAACTTAAAATCTGTGAGTTAATATTTAAAGTGCGTGGGGTTTGTGCTTAATGTGCGTGAGGCTGTGCTTAATGTGTGTGGGGTTTGTACTTAATGTGCGTGAGGTTGTGCAGACGCTATTATTTGTGTAGACGCTATCATTTGTGTAGACGCTGTGTAGGCGCTATCTTCTTCCCGCGTTTTTTTTTTTTTTTAATTTTTATTGATTTGAGCCGTTGATCTAAATTTGATCAACAGCTCAGATCTAACCGCACAACCGCACGGGAAGCTATACCCGCACCTGAACCCTTCCATACATACATATATATATATATATATATATATATATATATATATATATATATATATATATATATATATATATATATATATATATATATATATATATATATATATATATATATATGCGGTCATCATATGCCATGCGATCGTGTAGCCTAATTTGCATCGTCCGATCATTTGCATCCAAAGGCACGGGACAATCTCAATGCACCATGTAACACTTGAAAATGCATCACACACTAGCACATAATACACCTCGTTGACGGGTGGGTCTATTGAACCCGTCGACGGGTTTGACACCCCTGTTAAGTGGTGTAATACAAATCAATGCACCATAGAGCACTCAAAAATGCACCAGACACCACTCAAATATGCACCACACACCACGGGTTTGACATCCCCATTGAGTGGTATAATACAAATCAATGCACCATTTTTTTTTTTTTTAGAGATAGGAGGGGTTAACCCAAGAAAAACACATAGCAGTAACTCAGACTACTCTACTGCGACGAAAGCCGCGGCTATATCTGGCACCGGCCATATCCTCCCACATTACATCCTCAACGATCTGAGGCATCTCCACCAGGTCCCTTGTTCCCAACTCATGCGTGAGAGACATCGCAGCGAGACGATCAGCGACCTGGTTCTGTTCACGGGCCACATACTTGAATTCCAACTCCTGGAAGCTCTGGCATGCGTTTACACACAGGCGGATAATGTTGCACCCTCCTTCTCACCCCTGTCTGGCTTCTGCAATCTTGTTGATCGTATTCAGAGAGTCGCTCTCAATAATGAGACTTCGCATGCTCCACCTCGTTGCCGTCTGGAGACCAATTAACACAGCCCATCTCTCCGCGAGGTCGACTGAGTAGGAACCGATATTAAGCGTAAAACCTCGAACCCAATTCCCATGGTGGTCACGGAAAACGCCACCACAACTTGCTCTTGCGCCCGCATCCTTACAGCATCCGTCCACGTTCAGCTTAACCCATCCAACTCTTGGCTTATTCCACATGGGAGGAGCTTCGGCCTGTGCATTGGCAGTAGCTCTTGGTGTCCATTTCCTTTTGAAGGCCTCCTCGACCTCTCTCCGGTATGAGACAATCCAGGCTAGCCGCTGATCCAGGTCCATACGCTTGTTGCTAAAGATTCTGTCGTTCCTCCAGCGCCAGCACCACCAGAGGCCGATCCCAAAGGTGGCCGGCCAATCTACCCCCGCGTTCGTCTCCTTCAGGTTTTGAGATAGCCATTCTGCCCAGCTATGTGTTCGGTCGTGTTGCAACAGACCGCCAGGCATGAGCCTTTCTCAAAGCCCCGCGACGTCTGCACATCCTCTGAAGATATGGTCCAGCGTCTCCGGTGTACCTGCACATATAGAGCACATCATGTCAGTTGTAAAACCACGTTTGTACCTTTCCACATTCGACATAAGCCGACCATGCTTCACCAGCCACAGGAAGTGGATGATTTTGGATGGAAGTCTAAGTTTCCATATGCACTCCCAAACGTTGTCCACGGGTAAGGCGGTTCCCATGGTAAGCGACTGGTAGACTGCTCGGACAGAGAATCTGCCGTTTCTATCACCTGCCCAACCCCAATCATCTTGCAAACTCCGGTCTTCCAGTAACACAATGGCGTGGAGCTTCACAAGCCAATCATCACTTAGCACCCCTGTAAACAACTCCCATTTCCATCCGCGCCCCGGTTCCCAATAATCGAGCACCGGTGCGTATAATTCCGGGTGGCTTACAGGGCGCTTCATATGGTCGAACAGTCTCTGGCCTTGCACCCAGTTATCCATCCAGAATTTTGTATCTCTACCCGTCCTCACCACCTTGGTTAGTCCTCTTTCCAAGATGGGCATGGCGCTTTGTATTCCTCGCCACACGTTGGATGACCGCCGACCTGCCTCCGCCGTGGGATATTTGGCTTCTAGCATTTTGACCCAGAGTTGATTCCATTCCTTCTTCATTCTCCACACAAGTTTGGTCATGAAGGCCGTATTGGCTTCGCTCATCCTCCGAATCCCCAGGCCCCCTGCGGATTTAGACATCGTGACCGTTTCCCAGTTCACCAAGCTTATCTTTCTGGACTCGCTGTCACCTCCCCATATGAAACGTCTGATTAAGGCTTCGATCTTTAGGCAAACCCCTTTGGGCAGTAACATCGTTTGGAGCGTGTAAGTTGGAATAGCGTTTAACACAGATTTTGCTAGTGTAACTCTGCCGACAAAGCTCAGCATCTTTCTTCTCCAACCATCTAATCTTGCTGTCATCTTCTCAATCAACCCTGCGAATGTGGCTTGAGTGACCCGTCCATGTATAGACTGGACTCCCAAGTACCTCCCTAAGTCCTTCGTTCTAGGCATGTCAATACTGGCTGCAATCGCTTCAGCTATCTCAAGACTTGTGTTTTTGGAGAAGTACACCTGAGATTTGTTCAAACTTATCCTTTGTCCGGAGTGTAACACCCCGAAATTTTTCAACTTTTAAGACTTATATAATAAAGGTAAATTCTCATTAAATCCCAAAAATATAACATAAGAGTATGGGGTGCTATGCCACACCTGAGCTAGAGAACTCAGGTGCACAGGCTAACTAACTGAAATCCTCAATAATGTCAATACATAAGTATGGAACGCAGGCCGGAAGGGAAACTATCTACTCTACACTTCAAATCTCTAGCGCGCTCCAGTGTCTACTCATCTGTGCCTGAAAGCCAAATATATCTGTTCAGCGAGAGATGCTGGTAACCCACTCCAACGCGTTGAAATACATTATAGATAGATATATATAGATATATGAAAAGTCATTTCGAAGCAGGAAGATAAATACTTAAGAGACGCTAACCTTAAAAGCCGGGAATAGACTCAGCAAATAGGGATGAGCACATCAAACAATAATAAACAGTTAAGTAGAGATAACATCATAAGGAATATGCATCTAAGGTCACAGATCACTTTCCAATTCCAAAATACATCATCATTCAATCACCATTCATATCACATAATCGTTGATGGCGCCACGGGACCAATCGCATGCCCCGAACATGAGGGTTAATGCTTATAGCATTAACACGGCCCCGCAGCACCCTACCTCAGTACCGTGGTATGAGGGGAGTTGATCGCAACCAACCCTTTGAGAACCGCTGACGAACTCAACGTCGGACCACGATCCGACACACCGCTGACGCACACAGTCGGTGGACCGCGATCCCCTTTACAAGGGGGGACTTACGACCCTACACACCGTCGATGCGCACAGTCAGTGGACCATAGCGGATCAAGCCCGGCTTACCACTGAGCTATACTCAGTCGGTGGGCGAAGATCCTCGGAGACTATGGCCCTACACACCGTTGTCCCATCATTCGGTGGATCGCAGCCAGCCGTAGCCCTACACACCGCCTAATTAGTCAGGTCGGTGGACTAAAGCCTTCCTCGGCTTATTGGCCCTACACACCCTCCTGGCGCGTTCAGGTCCGGTGGGTCATAGCACCGAGGCCCATATTTGGACCTGTAGTCCAAGAAGTGAATCAATTTGGCCTTAACCACTTCTGAGCCTTAGCTCAGGAACAATCCATTTGGCCTTCAGCCACTTCAGAACCTTAGTTCGGGAACAATCCATTCGGTCTTCAACCGACTTCCTAACCTTAGTCCGGGAATAATCCATTCGGCCTTCAGCCGACTTCCGAACCTTAGTCCAGGAACCACCCAATTGGCCTATAACCAAAATGGGGGATCATGCAACACATAACACATAGGAGCACGTAATAGCATATCGGGAGGGGAAAGACATATAAATAAACTTACGTGTGATCATTCACATGCTACGAATAGTCCTAAGGGTTCATACAACTTCCACCTAGGTCAACGGGTTACCAATTCAACTAGCATGCAATCCCTAAGACTCATCTAGCCTACGAATGGAACCCGAAACTTCAAACTAGACTCAAGCACGACAAACGGGGTCCGTTGGGACACCACGGGGAATGGGGAACATCAAACGGGGAAGCCAGGGACCCGGGGTGGGGTACGGACCAACGGGTAGCCGGTGGGTGAGAGATCACCCGCCGGAGATCACTGCCCGGCAGCGGGTTGCCGGCGGGCGGACGCCTGCCCGGCGCCTGCCCGTTGCCCGGCGGTGATCTTCGGGCAGCGGGTAAGTGGCGGGTACCCCTACCCCCACCGACTCATTTATCACAAATTCGCCTCGGGATCCTTTGTGGAACCCGAAACAATGCTCAGACACTTTTAAACGCAAATACCGACACCATGTAGTCAATTAATGGATCAAAAGCAAGAATCACGTATAACTCATCCTATTGCGACTTCTAAACATAAACAACACCCAAACATGCGAATTCTCACCCAATATATATCAAGAACATTGTATCACAAATTCCCAATACATCCTAGGGCTCTAATCCCTCCCAAATCATCAAAATCACAATTTATCTTTAACATCAAGAACTATCAAGTTTTGTCAAGAATCATTACATCAATATCAAGAACCTCTTTTCATCATCAAGATCATCAAGATTATCAAGAATACACACAAATCATCTTATCAATTATCAAGGATATTTCACAAATAGCATAGAGGTATTAATCAAGACACAAGCATATAGAAGGAGGCCAAGGAAGGAGATTATAGTGAAGAAAATAGGTTTTGTTGAGACATGGGTTACCTCTTAGCCTTAATTACTTTCCTTGGCTATGAAGGGTCTTTCTTTAAGCTTTCTTCTTTCTTGATTTCTCCTAAGGGGATTCTTGGAACTTTCTTGTGTGGTGAGAGATTATTGTGGTGTAAGATCTGGGTGCCTCCTATGACCCTATATATATATATATATATATATATATATATATATATATATATATATATATATATATATATATATATATATATAGGGAAGGGTTCAGGTGCGGGTATAGCTTCCCATGCGGTTGTGCGGTTAGATCTGAGCTGTTGATCAAATTTAGATCAACGGCTCAAATCAATAAAAATTATAAAAAAAAAAATGCTTGTCGAGAAGAAGATAGCTCCTACACAATGTCTACACAAACGATATCTACACACAGCGTCTACACAAATGATGGCGTCTACACACAGCGTCTACACATAGTACACATAGCGTCTGCACAACCTCACGCACATTAAGTACAAACCCCACACACATTAAGCACAGCCTTCACGCACATTAAGCACAAACCCCACGCACTTTAAATATTAACTCACAGATTTTAAGTTTCAACATCTATTGACATTAAGCACAACCTCACGCACATTAAGTACAAAACCCACGCACATTAAGCACAAAACTCACGCACTTTATGTATTCACTCACAGACTTTAAGTTTTAACAACTATTCACGTTAAGCACATCCCCACGCACATTAAGCACAAACCTCACGCACATTAAGCACAAAACACACGCACATTAAGCACAAAACTCACGCACATTAATCACAGATCCGCTCACCTTAATTTTGACCTAGATGCAAAAATTACAAAATTGCCACCGCGTTTTTTTTAAAAACTTTGATAATCCTGGACGTTGATTAAAGCGAGATGAATGACTCAGATTAAACCGCACAACCGCACCTGAAGCCCTCACCCGCACGAGAACCTAAATCTATATATATATATATATCTATATATATATATATATATATATATATATATATATATATATATATATATATATATATATATATATATATATATATATATATATTCCTAAGAGTCCTAATTGGGGTCTAAATACTATGGGCTTACTAATTCCATTCCTTATAGGACTAAGGAGTTGGTTATAGGGATGTGGGCCCATGGACTATGGTGGACCTTTCTTAGTTGATTAATGGGTTTTTAATTCTCTTTTTTTAGGGTAAGTGATTAAATATTTAGTTAGGGTTAGGGGTCGTAACACGGGGTGTTACACACTCCCCCCCTTACAAGAGGCTTCGTCCCCGAAGCCGGTGCGTGGATCCACTCTTTCACCCCTAGACGTCACGTATTTTGCCCTCCTGGTTAGGAGTTGTGGCTCCACGTGCTGCCTTCGTTGGGGTAGACTGGATTTCGGGTGAGGTGGTGGTTTGGAAGGTTCGGGTCTACCTTGGTCTCCTGGTCCTGAGCTGGACACCCCGTGAGTGCCCAACATGGCCTCGATAATTGCCACCCTTTGGTCCAAAGCGCGTGTTGCGCGGATTAGGGACGAGAACCCTTCGTCCATGATTTGGTTTTGCCGGGTGAGCTGTGCGAGGATGCGCTCGTTGACGGATTCTTCATTTTGGCCCCTTGGGTTTTCTTCTGTTCGTGCGGGTGCCGGTGGGTTAGGTTCGCTATCCTCTTCCTGCTCCTCATTTCCCTCTAGTCCCCCACAATCTTGCATTGCCCGTTTAAGCTTTTTGTTGGAGATGTCCAATCGATCAACCAATTCTCTTCGCTCCTCCTCGGGTTTAAGGCAAATTTCCTCGAGGGTGATGTACTGTCCCCCTTCGGTGTAGTAGATATCATTACGACGGAGGTTCTGGGCATTGAAAACCATGTCGTTTGCGGGCTTGACCTCTGTGTGGCTTAGGTCCACTCCTTTCTTCTCCATGATCCAACTCAGGATCATCCCGTAGGGTAGACTAAGCCGGTTGCTAGTCTTGCAAAACTCCATGTGCTTCAACATGAGGGCCGGTAGATTGAACTTGATTTTGTGTTTCAGGAGGTAAGCAAACGTAAACTCCAAAATTCCCACATCCTTGCTTTTGTTATTTGTAGGCAACAGGCTATCAGTTACAATCATGACCAATATCTTTTGCTCCGCGGTTAGCCATTTCCTGTTTGGCCGGGTGGCCAAGGTGAAACCTTCTTCTCTCCCGAGTAGGTACCCGAGGTAGTCCTTGTATCCCATGTTTTGGGTACCAATCCATCCCTTCCGGTCGTAGTCTGACACACCCGTGGTGGTCAGTCTTAAGAGTTTGGCCAAGCGGCCTTCGGAAAGTATGATTTCCTTGCCTCGGACTTTGGCGGTAATTTCCAGTTTATCGCCCCGCTTAACGGCTACCAAATGATGATAGAACTATTTCACCAATTCGGGGTATGTATGCCCTTTAATGGTGAGATACATATCCAAGAGCCCTTGGAAATTAAGCATGTCGACCAACTCCGGAGAGAATTGGTCGGGTTCGAGGGCTTTACCTCCGATCACGGTGTAGGCGGCGTTGTTCCATTCTGGGGTGCGGACTCCGAGGGGCTTTTTCGGCATTTTGATTTTCTCTCCTAGGTGGCGTTTTCCGGTGGGGCTCCGGCGAAATTCCAACGAGGTTCCGGCGGCGAGGGGCGGTGGCGTGGCTCACTGTTTCGGGGTCGGCGGCGAGGGTGCGAGAGCCGGGCGGAGCAGGTGGCTGATGCTGGCAGTGGGCGATGGCCGGGCGAGTGGCGGGTCCGCCGTGGCAGTGGGCTCGGCACGGGTGGACTCCAGCTCCGTGGCGGCGGCGTGTGGGCATTGGCCGGCTGCGGTGGTGTTTCGTTGGCGGAGCGTAGGGCGGCAAGTGTGATGGTGGAGGGTGGTGCGGCGGCAGGTGTGTGAAGGTGGGGGAGATGGCGGGTTGATAGGGGTGAGGGGAGAGAGAGAGAGTGGAGAAGAAGAAGAAGAAGAAGAAGGGTTTTTGATTTGGGGGTTTTGGGGTTTTTAGGAGTTTATTGGGTTTTAAGAAGGGAGTGTTCCCTTGAGGTTTTCAAGAAACACTCATGGCTTAGTGGTTAGGAGCTTGGACTTTCAAATGGGAGGTTTAGAGTTCAATTCCTATTGATGACATTAGTTTTCCTTGTTGTGTATTCCTTGTCTTTTTCCCTCTTTTGTCTTCTAGTGGTGAGAGATTTGGTTGATCCTCCTCGTTGTTGTTGCTGTTGTTGTTGTTGTCGAGTTTCCTCTACTTATGCTAATTTATTTTGATTTTATTTATAATAATTTCGAAGTGGCTAAGCTAAACAAGTAGTTTTTATTATGAGGGCAGTTACAGGTGGTTCCTTAGCTTATCCTAAATAGAACTCATCTTCTTGGCTTCCTTCTGGTGGATTTGCGTGATCCTCGTCTTCCGGGGTCATGTTTTCTTCGTTGGGGTGGCCCTCGTCCCTGAGTTCGGCTTGCGTGCGGCTCATGATGAATACTTTTCCGGGGGCACCGTAATTCCCTTGATTGATCGTACCTCCGTGTTGGCCCATGGTCGTGGGGCGTGAGCTTGAGGATTGCATGCAGTGGAAGGCATTGTGCCCTTCTTTCCCACAGTTGAAGCATCGCAAGGGGTTCCCCATGCAGTCCTTGCCTCTATGGCTTTGGTGGCATTTTGGGCAAGGGAAGCCCCCTGTATTGGTTTCGTTGTTTCTTGGGGGTGGTCTTTGTCCAGTTGGGTTGCTTGGCCTTGTGTTGGTATCGGTTCTCGTTCTTTTTATTGGCGGTGCTCCTCCTCTTGTGTTCCTCTTTCGAATCTGATCTTGTACCCCACGTTGTAGTAATTGGATTCGATAGAGATTGGCGGCACTGGTGTAAGATTCGTTGAGGGTCCGGGGTCCGCTTACTATTAGTGCATTTCGAGCTTCGAAGTTGAGGCCTGATATAAACCTTTCTATTTTGGTTGATTCCGTGGGAACCAGTTCTGGCGTGAAGCGTGCCAGTTCGAGGAATCGTTTATGGTATTCCGTGACGGTAGTCGTTCCTTGTTTTAGGTGGAGGAACTCTTCGTGCATGGAAGCTTTTACGTGTGTCGGGTAGAATCGTTCTCGCAGGCGTGTTTTCAGGTTTTCCCAGTTGAATCCTGGTTCTTGTCTATAAGTGGGTCCCTCGTGGATCCACCAAAGGTCTGCCTCGTGTCCGAAGTAGAATGAGGCTATCTCTACACGACGTTCTTCTGGGCATTCTACTAGCCCTAGAATCTTGTCGAAGGTCCGTATCCATTCTTCGAGGATGGCGGGATCTTCTTCACCCGAGAATGTGGGTGGTCGATGGTTTGAGACTTGTCGGGCGGCTTCTGAGTTTGTGTTTGGTGGAGGGAGTGGTGGTCTGTTGTTGCGGAGGGCTACGTCACTTAGTGCTTGGGCGACTTGGGTGAGTTGCTGCAGGGTTTGAGTCAGGGGGTCGTGTGCGGCGGGTTCCGGAATCCTTGATTGTCTTCTGTTCGGTGCCATGCTTGCTTGATCTATAGAACCAATGTTTATAATGATTTAGAGGGTTGTACCCTTACCTTGGCGTGATAAGCGAATGTGAGTTCTTTAAATTAGTGAGGGATAAAGTGAGGGGAGGTTGTGTGATGATAGGTAGGTTTCACAATCTCACCGCGCGTCCTAAGATTCCTGAGTTCTATGTTCCTGAATACCTAGAGTTCAAGCCTAATGTCCTAAAGTCCGGTCTTAAGAGTCTTATCCTAGGGTCAACTTAGGTACTGATACCAACTGTAACACCCCGAAATTTTTCAAATTTTAAGACTTATATAATAAAGGTAAATTCTCATTAAATCCCAAAAATATAACATAAGAGTATGGGGTGCTATGCCACACCTGAGCTAGAGAACTCAGGTGCACAGGCTAACTAACTGAAATCCTCAATAATGTCAATACATAAGTATGGCACGCAGGCCGGAAGGGAAACTATCTACTCTACGCTTCAAATCTCTAGCGCGCTCCAGTGTCTACTCATCTATGCCTGAGAGCCAAATATATCTGTTCAGCGAGAGATGTTGGTAACCCACTCCAACGCGTTGAAATACATTATAGATAGATATATATATAGATATATCAAAAGTCATTTCAAAGCAGGAAGATAAATACTTAAGAGACACTAACTTTAAAAGCCGGGAATAGATTCAGCAAATAGGGATGAGCACATCAAACAATAATAAACAGTTAAGTAGAGATAACATCATAAGGAATATGCATCTAAGGTCACAGATCACTTTCCAATTCCAAAACACATCATCATTCAATCACCATTCATATCACATAATCGTTGATGGCGCCACGGGACCAATCGCATGCCCCGAAAATGAGGGTTAATGCTTATAGCATTAACACGGCCCCGCAGCACCCTACCTCAGTACCGTGGTACGAGGGGAGTTGATCGCAACCAACCCTTTGAGAAACGCTGACGAACTCAACGTCGGGCCACGATCCGACACACCGCTGACACACACAGTCGGTGGACCGCGATCCCCTTTACAAGAGGGGACTTACGACCCTACACACCGTCGATGTGCACAGTCGGTGGACCATAGCGGATCAAGCCCAGCTTACCGTTGAGCTATACTCAGTCAGTGGGCGAAGATCCTCGGAGACTATGGCCCTACACACCGCTGTCCCATCATTTGGTGGATCGCAGCCAGCCGTAGCCCTACACACCGCCTGATTACTCAGGTCGGTGGACTACAGCCTTCCTCGGCTTATTGGCCCTACACACCGTCCTGGCGCGTTCAGGTCCGGTGGGTCATAGCACCGAGGCCCATATTTGGACCTGTAGTCCAAGAAGTGAATCAATTTGGCCTTAGCCACTTCTGAGCCTTAGCTCAGGAACAATCCATTTGGCCTTCAGCCACTTCCGAACCTTAGTCCGGGAACAATCCATTCGGTCTTCAACCGACTTCCGAACCTTAGTCCGGGAACAATCCATTCGGCCTTCAGCTGACTTCCGAACCTTAGTCCGGGAACCACCCAATTGGCCTATAACCAAAATGGGGGATCATGCAACACATAACACATAGGAGCACGTAATAGCATATCGGGAGGGGAAAGACATATAAATAAACTTACGTGTGATCATTCACATGCTACGAATAGTCCTAAGGGTTCATACAACTTCCACCTAGGTCAACGGGTTACCAATTCAACTAGCATGCAATCCCTAAGACTCATCTAGCCTACGAATGGAACCCGAAACTTCAAACTAGACTCAAGCACAACAAACGGGGTCCATTGGGACACCACGGGGAATGGGGAACATCAAACGGGGAAGCCGGGGACCCGGGGTGGGGTACGGACCAACGGGTAGCCGGTGGGTAGGGCTGTCAAAGTGGGTCAAAATCCGCGGGCTGGCCCGCACCCGCCCCACAGTGGGGCGGGTTAGGGCCACCAAAAAATAGGCCCGTGAAAACGCGGGCCTAACGGGCTTAGCCCGCGGAGGGCCATAGCCCGCGCGGGTTGCGGGCCTACCCGCGGGCCAAGCCCTTTTAAAAAAATATCTGTATATATTATATTATATAATATATAAATTATAAAATATAATATAACAGTAAAGAAACTGCTTAAGACTAAAGAAAAGAGGTAAAACCTAAATTTCTAATCCTAATCCTAATTGACTACTGTTTACTGTCTCTCTCTATATATAATATAATATAATTGTTTAAGACTAAAGAAAAAAATCTCTAATCCACTAGGCAACTTTTATTTTTGTTTTTATTTTGTCTTAAACTTATAAAGTTTATTTATAACTAATGAAATGCATTTTGGCATGCAGGAATATGTTCCGCAGTACGATGAAATAGTGTCCAAGTTGATCTGGGAGGAGGTTGGGATTGAAGACTAAATTAGGGGCCTCAATATGTTGTCCTTTCAGTCACAGAAGAACAAATCCTAAAAGAAGAAGAAGAAGAAAAGATGCTTATTAGACATTTTTTATTTTTTTTTTAAATTTTAACACCAGCCCGCGGGCCAACCCGCGGGGCCCGCAAGCCTGCATGGGGCGGGCTTGGGTTGTATATCTCCTAGCCCGCGGGCTTCGCGGGCTGGCCCGCATAAATCCGCAAAAAGAAAAGCCCGCGGTGGGGCGGGCCTAATGGGGCGGGCCGGCCCGTTTTGACAGCCCTACCGGTGGGTGAGAGATCACCCGCCGGCTGCCCGCCGGAGATCACTGCCCGGCAGCGGGTGGCCGGCCGGCGGACGCCTGCCCGGCGCCTGCCCGTTGCCCGGCGGTGATCTTCGGGCAGCAGGTAGGTGGCGGGTACCCCTACCCCCACCGACTCATTTATCACAAATTCGCCTCGGGATCCTTTGTGGAACCCGAAACCATGCTCAGACACTTTTAAACGCAAATAACGACACCACGTAGTCAATTATTGGATCAAAAGCAGGAATCACGTATAACTCATCCTATTGCGACTTCTAAATATAAACAACACCCGAACATGCGAATTCTCACCCAATATATATCAAGAACATTGTATCACAAATTCCCAATCCATCCTAGGGCTCTAATCCCTCCCAAATCATCAAAATCACAATTTATCTTTAACATCAAGAACTATCAAGTTTTGTCAAGAATCATTACATCAATACCAAGAACCTCTTTTCATCATCAAGATCATCAAGATTATCAATAATACACACAAATCATCTTATCAATTATCAAGGATATTTCACAAATATCATAGAGGTATTAATCAAGACACAAGCATATAGAAGGAGGCCAAGGAAGGAGATTATAGCGAAGAAAATAGGTTTTGTTGAGACATGGGTTACCTCTTAGCCTTAATTACTTTCCTTGGCTATGAAGGGTCTTTCTTTAAGCTTTCTTCTTTCTTGATTTCTCCTAAGGGGATTCTTGGAACTTCTTGTGTGGTGAGAGATTATTGTGGTGTAAGATCTGGGTGCCTCCTATGACCCTATATATATATATATATATATATATATTCCTAAGAGTCCTAATTGGGGTCTAAATACTATGGGCTTGCTAATTCTATTCCTTATAGGACTAAGGAGTTGGTTATAGGGATGTGGGCCCATGGACTATGGTGGACCTTTCTTAGTTGATTAATGGGTTTTTAATTCTTTTTTTTTTAGGGTAAGTGATTAAATATTTAGTTAGGGTTAGGGGTCGTAACACGGGGTGTTACACGGAGGCTTCGCTGAAATGCTCAAGGCAGTTCCTTATGACCGAGACTTGCTCCAAAGACGCTTCCGAGAACAGGACCATGTCATCCGCGAAACACAGGTGGGATAGCGTCGGGGCCTGTAGCCGCTAGCCGAATGCCCTTCCAAGTTCCGTTCGTCACTTTCAGAGAGATGGCCTGACTGAGCCTTTCCATACAAAGGACGAAAAGGGCTAGTGACATAGCATCTCCTTGGCGTATGCCTCTCCCGAGCTTGAAGCTTGGTAACCTAGCTCCGTTCCACACAATTTGCATGTCTGCTGTTCGGACACATTCCATGATGATACGAGTCCATTCCGCGCTGAAACCTGCATCCAAAAGTGTGTCATTAATAAAGTCCCAAGATAGCCTGTCATAGGCTTTTTCTAAATCAATTTTGATTGCCATGATTCCTTTTTCCCTTTCTTAGTACGCATCGAATGCATAACTTCTTGGTAAACAATGACGTTGTCTGTAATTTGCCGTCCCGGGACGAAAGAACTTTGAAACGGGCCGACAATTCTAGGCAGGAGCTGCTTTAGACGATTAGTGATGGTTTTGGTAATCACTTTATATAACACGTTACACAGGCTTATGGGCCTGAACTGTTTGATTGTCTCCGGTACTCCCACCTTAGGGATAAACACCAGTAGCGTGGTATTCAAACCCTCCAGGAGCCTGCCTGATTCGATGGCGGATCTCACCATCTTATAAACACTGTCCCCTACTGTATGCCACGAGTGTTGGAAGAAAGCTGCGTGTAGACCATCGGGTTCTGGTGCCTTCATTGGACTCATATAAAAAAGGGCCTTACGGACTTCATCCGGCGACACAGCCATGTTAAAGAAGCGCTAATATGTCCGCCTGACACTAGGAAACAGACCTCGTGGAACTTCTGGGCCGATAGAGCTACATTCCTCCATGAACAGCTTGTAATAAAAGCCCTGGACGTGTTGTTGGAGCAAAACTGGGTCCTCGATCCAGCTTCCATCTTCGGCTTTCAAACAACATATTTTGTTGCGAGCCTTCTTGACCATGGTCGCCGTGTGATAGTACTTTGTGTTTCTGTCGCCCGACACAATCCATTCTTCCCTGGATCTTTGGTGCCACATGAGCTCTTCCTGATATAACACAATTTCTAATTCCATCCGTAGCTTAGCTTCTAATTTCCACAGACCCCTATGAAAAGAGACAGCCTGACATTTTTGGATCCCCCCAATGCGGTTAAGCAAATTCTTTTTCCTCGCTTCCACACTGCCGAACACCTCTTTTTTCCAGATTGTGAGGTCGTCCTGGACCCTGTGGATATTGTCCTGTACCCCGTCACCCGGTCGCCAAGCCCTGCTTACGACCTCCGAGAAACTGTCGTTGGTTAGCCACGCCGCTTGAAACTTGAAGAAGAAAGGCAAACCTGAGCGGCTGCTCCGTGAGTCAGACTGGATCAAGATTAGAGCATGATCTGAGCACAACCTGGGTAAATGGCGGACGGATGCTTCTGGGAACCTTTGGCGCCAATCCACGTTGCACAGTGCCCTATCCAAGCGTACCCCTTTCGTGTCCCTATCTCCCGTACCTCTCATCCATGTCAGGCGTGGTCCACTGAAACCCAGATCCACGAGGCCTTCATCATGAATCCAATTGACGAAATCAGCGCTCCTCCTCGCGGAGAATGATGTATAGTTCGACGTCTCCTCTTTATAGGTTACAGTGTTAAAATCGCCTGCCGCTAACCAGTGTCGAGGGAGGTTCCGTTTAGACATCGTGAGCTCGCTCCAGAGTCGTTTCCTCAGGTGATGAACAGGGCTGCCATATACCACTGCCATGCCCCATGGTTCCTCACCAGGTTCCTTCACCTGCAATAAAACAAATTGGGGGTGAGTGTAAAGGATCTTGATTTCCAGATTCTCATTCCACAGCACCCAAATTCCTCCGCTAAAACCAACCGCCTCTACCCTGACCTAATCCGTAAAGCCAAATTTCATGCAGATTTTGTTGGCCATCTCGCTAGAAACCTTCGGTTCCACAAGCCCGAGGAGTTGCGGCTTGTGTGTGCGGATTAGATTTTTTAGGATGCGTTGGAAGTCTCTTCCTCCAGCACCCTGGCAATTCCAAATTAAACTGATCATCAAGAAAAGAAAAACCAGAAAACAAAAACTGCAGTAAAAGCAAACCAACACACTAAGAGCACAAGGCTATCTTGGGGTGTCCACCCCCTCATCATCTCCCTCCCCCCTCAACGTATCATCGAGGTCCATGACGAAGTCGCCCTCCTCGTCCATATTACCCGGGAGGTCGCTATGGTGTTCACCCGTGTGCTGCCAGAAAGGTGATGGCATATCACCCGCCACATCTCCTGCCACTACCCGTGTTGTACTGACCACCAGTCCCCCTTTTTTGCCTCTAATAACCACGTGTTCATCTTCTTCTGCCGCTCTTCTGGACTCCCTCTCACTTCCTCGCCGGGGCCTAGTGGATGATTCCCCTGCGTTGTCACTCGTACCAGCTGCCACTGTCGGCTCATTGATAATCTGTGTCTCATTCGCTATGACATTTGGCCTTCTCCGGCTACCTTCTGTACCTTGCTTTGACAATTGCGTCTTGCTAACATTATTCGTCGTCGCCACACCTTTGTCCGGGCGGTTAGCGGGGTCCTCATCAGGAGCACCCATGGCGACAACCACCTCCCCTCCGAACACTTCATCTTCCTCCTCCTCTAAAGCCAGTGGGGAAAATCTGGTCGCATGGCTTTCATGTGCTTATCTCGGCTGCACCGTCCCTCCTCGGCCCCCTGTGTCTCGAAGCGGACGCTCCGGCTGCCTCGTGCCTGGTCCTCTTCGCCGTCCAGGTGCTATCATCCAGTTGCCGAAGGGAGCGGATCCGATTTGCACCGGCTGATTGGTCTTTGGTTGTTGCACCACTCCGATCTGATCGTCTTCCTGCATGCCTGCCTTCTCACAAATCAATGCACCATTAATCACTCAAAAATGCACCATAGAGCACAAAATGCACCATAGAGAACTACAAAATGCACCACAAAGCACTCAAATATGCACCACACACTAGCACCCGATAACGGATCTATTGAACCCGTCAACGGGTTTGACACCCCCGTTGAGTGGTGTAATATAAATCAATGCACATTAATAACTCAAAAATGCACCATAGAATAATTAAAAATGCACCACACACTAGCACGTAATGCACCGTTAAAATAAATTCAAAAATAATTTTTATTATATTTTATTCGGTTTCTGAATCGTAACCAGAACCGTTCCTACTGTTTTGATTCGGTTGCTGCAGTGTTCGGTTAGGTTCGAACCGAACTGTAGTCATCCAACCATATAAGCAATAATTTGTTGAAAAAGAAAAATAAATAAAATACTTAATTTTAAGGGTAAAAATGTCAATCTAACATTAAAGGGGTTAAAACTGGCACTTTCAATATAACTGAGGGGGCAAATGTGGATACATGAATAACTAAAAGGGGAAAAGGTGTTATATCACTTATAAGCGTATAATTCACGGAGAAAAAGTGTGATTTTCTCTTAAATGAATTGACACGATAAACACGCTTAGTCAATAAGTTTTGAGTCTACACAACACAATATGACATAACAGTCCATTTAAAACTCATTAGACATATTAATATAATTTTCTTTTTAGAAAATATAACTTCATAAAGAGCTTTTTTTTTTTTTTATTAAACATACAATTAAATTAATAAAACATTAAAGATATTTAATTCGTAACACACTATAATATTCATAAAGTGATAAAATAATATTTAAAAATTAAAACTATTGTTAATACTAACGGGTTAGATATATTCTTAACAGGTTAAACGTGTTTGACCTGTTACGACACAAATTTTAACAAATTCTTAATTGAGTAAATACCCAAAATGGTCCCTCGACTATAGCTAAATTCATAAATTGGTCCTCGATTTTCAATTTTAACCAATTAAGTTCGTAACTTTGCAATTTTAACACGATTTAGTCCTCCGTCTATTTGACCGTTTGTTGACTGTGATTTTTTAGGATATATATGTAATTTCATGGTCCATCGTCAGTTTTTTAAGGTTCCGGTTGCATTTCCAGACCGCACCGTTACATTTGAATCCAGCGCCGAAAGCAATCTGTCAAATCCTGTCGCCTTTCTTCATCCTCCCTTTGGATTCAATGTAGTTGAGTTCGTACCAGAGCGAAGAAGACGACGTGTTTCCGAACAGGTGCAGCGTCATCCTGGAGGCCTCCACGTGCTCCGGCGAGAGCTGAAGGTTCTTCTGGAGATCGTCGATGACGGCGCGGCCGCCGGCGTTGATGCAAAAGTGTTCGAAGGCCTATTTGAAGTCGGGTATGTAGGGTTTCCATTTGAGATTGAAGATTTTCTGGTCGATTAGGGGGAAGAGGAAGAGGAGCTGCTCCGACGGCGGGAGAACGAGCGGGCCGATTGTGGTTATGTAGGATTTGAGGACTTCGCCGACGATCACCATTAGCTCTTTTGAGAGGTTGATTCTGACTTTCCCTTGCGGATCTTCCTGCTCGTAAACGCAGTGGTCGGCTTTATCGTCGGCGCCCTTGTGCGTGCGGTGCAGACCACGTGCATGAGCCGGTACTTGGCCCGACCCGAATGCGCTTCTTGTTGGACACGAGAATCACGGCCCCGCACAATAGACTCAGACACAGTTGTTTGTGGCGTTGGACCTGATGAAGATTGCACATTGGGTTGTAGCGCCGGCAATGATGAATTATGCGAAGGTGTTTGGGCGGTGGATTGTGTCGTGGCAGTAGGTGAAGGCTAGGCGGTGGAGTGTGTCATGGCAATAGATGAGGGCGGCTGACTGGGCGATAGACTGTGTCACGGCAGCGGATGAGGGCGGACGGCTATGAAATTACATATATATCCTCAGAGGTCACGGTCAACAAATGGTCAAATAGACGGAGGACCAAATCGTGTTGAAATTGCAAAGTTAAAACTTAATTGGTTAAAATTGAAAGTTGAAGACCAATTTGTGAATTTAGCTATAGTTGAGGAACCATTTTGGGTATTTACTCTTCTTAATTGATCAACTCATTATCATTTATACATTGAACATGGAGTTTTTCAATGCCTCTTCCTAAAATAATTTTTTTTTTTTTAAGAATCTCTAGCATTTTTAATTTATTGCAAATACTTTAGAATTAAATTTTTTTAGGACTTGTATATTTTGTTTCTCCAATTCTACTAAAAGTAAGAAGTATAAATTTAATCAAAAGTATTTTGAAAAGTTCTACAACATCATAAAAATTTTGCATCTACTACCATGAAAATTTACACTTATGGGTAACTCAATTGATTCTCATGTGAAAGATTGCACCAAAAGATTCAGGATCGAATACTAACAGGCATAATGGTAATCCGACCTAAGGGGTTATGTTGTTGAGCCACCATGATTTAACTTCTCTACACTTCTTGTAAAGCAGAGTAAGGGATTTAATACTAATTGCCCTTTTTATTTGTTGTGGTAGGTATTCTACTTTGTGTTATTTTAGAATTTTTCAAAATACTTAGAGCAACATCAATAGTTGAGATTTTTTTTCATAAGTTTCTTGTTAATCTCAACATCTACCTTATCATCCACTATCTCACTCAAATCCAAAAACCATTCTTCCCATTAATTTTACATTTTTTCAAAGTTTTTTTTATGAACCCACCCATTTACAAAAATCATATTATAATTATTTCTTTATTATTATTTTAAAAACTATAATAATAATAATAATAATAATAATTATTATTATTATTATTATTATTATTATTATTATTATTATTATTATTATTTATATTTAATTTAAATATGTCAAAATTTAATTTAATTTATAGTTATAAAATTTCAATTCAAATAATATGGTATCAAAATTATATACTACATTTACATTACATCAAAATTATTAAATTAAAATTTTAACCAAATTAAAAAAAAAAAAACAAAAAACAAAAAACAAAAACAAAAACAAAGGCAAAAACAATTCTCAGAGTGGCTACTCTAAAGCGCCCCATCACACGCGGCCGTGCGTCATAAGCGCACGTTTACCTCTTTGTTTTTTTATCGGACAAAAACTTTCATTTGCAAGAAAATAATTTGCTCAAAATCTCCATCTCCCATTAGTTAAAAATTAACACACTAGTTTAGTTTAGTTTAGTTTTTTTTTTTTTTTTTTTTTTTTTTTTTTTTTTTTTTTTGTACAAAAAACCATCAAAGGTCCCCTATTGGGGTTACGTTGCTCTTATATTTATGATGATTGTAATATGTATTCATGTATAATCAATCAATTAGAGTAAATAACAGAAATAATTGATCAACTATTGTGGTTCTTGACTTCTAATTTCAGTAAGAATGTTTGTAAGTATAAAATTTGCACACATCTATTATTCTACATGACTAAAATAAGTAAAAAACTTAGACACCAACTATCATGTAGTGTGATGACATCTCGGTTACCATTTCAAATAAATGGTAATAGGTTCGAACTCTAGATTTTTAGTATAGAACAGAACAAATTTTGTAAGGAATTATGAGTATTTTTTTATTTTATTTTTTTTAAGTAAAAACTTGTACAAAAGTACAAAACAATACATTCGTGAAGTTAAAATATGTACAAATTTGATAGTTAATAGCATTATCATATTATATGAAAATAGAGGGTTCATTTCAATAATTTATGCAATTGATTACTTTTTAATGTCGCAATATGAATTATTTTGTAATTGAATAATTATGGACCCTTTTACGTATGCGAAACTACGAAAGTGACAAACGGAGCGGACCCAATGTTGCTTTTTGTCTTTAAAGCACAAAAGGTTGTGAGGGCGCATAAATGTTGTGTTGCTCGCTGAAGTAAAATGAAAAATTTACCTGCAACCTGTTGGGCAGGTAAAACACTAAAAAAATAAAATAAAAAATTATATTTATATTCCTTAACATGGTGGCCGGTCATTGGTTGTTACCAATAGGCCGGGCTTTCATCTCAATCACCACCACCACCACCACCATCACCATCAAAGTAAAATGAAATAGGGAAAAAATTTCACGCCATTTGGTGCATTTGGGAGTTATGGAATATCAAGAGTTTAGAACTTTCATAATCATCATAAATCATAAATAATTAATAAAGATGAAAAGAAGATCAAAGTGAATAATAAGCAAAAAGTGTTTAGTTGAGAAAAGAGTAATTCACAAAATTAATTTAAGTAATAATTGTTTATTTATAATTGAGAATTAACATTGCAATAATTATGTTATGTTTCTAACGTATAAGCATTTACTATCTCCACACCAACTGCAAATGACATTAGCAAAGTATGAATGCATTAATTGTGTTCACATTTACTGCAATAAACAAAATATTCTTGCAAATTCCAATAACCACATGTTTTGAATTACTGTAAGTGTAAAATGTTACACATTAGACCCTCTTATAGTTGGCTAAAAATAGTTGTCAAAATTATTTAAGTTTTTAGTCACTGGATCAGCGCCAGGAGGTGAGACAGCAAGGGAGAAACCCGGTCAAAGATCTCTTAGTCAAGACTCGATTTTCAGGGAGCTTTTTAATCAAAAGGTGCAGCTTAAAATGGGGAATTTTAAGATCCACTTTCTTGGATCAAGGAAGCACTTCAATACCTCTATAAAATGCTACTTTATTTAGCATTTCAACTCACGGCTTTAAAAAGAGGAAACTCACTCATACTATGCTGAAATACTCTGCTCTCATATCTGTTCGGTGATGTACTGCTGAAGAAGATTTCACGAAGAGTTCGTGATGCGAAGAAGATAGCCTGCACGTCAAGTCCACGTAGTCGCTGGAGTAGGTTCTGGAATAGATATAGTTTATACTTCAAAGTGTAATGTTATCTTTTCTATTTGTACTCCGTTTATTCTTCTAGTGGATTTGGGTTGACGTGAGCGGCCCCGCAGACGTAGGAGTGAGGCTCCGAACTGCGTGAACATCTCCTGGTGCACGGTTCCTTTTTGCATTTCTAAGTTAATTGTTTATTCTGTCTGGAGTAGATCCTGGAGCTAGTCCAGCTTAGTAATTGTTTTAAAATTCAGTAGGAACCTTTATGTTGTTTCTTGCATTCAAGATCCACGTACTTTTTCAATTACAAATGACTTTTACAATCGCCAAGACTAACATTAATTGATTGGAGATAAATTTAAAATTCAGAATCAATATTTACATGAACATCTACACCTACTTCAACACTACAAATAAGCCATCATCCACAACCAATACTACAATTATGTTTTGGTCGTGGCTGAAATTGGGAGGATGATCGTGACTAGAATAGGGAGAAGAATATTTCTGGGAGCTTAGATCTCTTATAGAGCTTTATACCGTGCGATCTAGGAAGATGAATATTTTTGGGAGCTGAAGAACTCAGGTAAGTTTTTCTGTTTCCACGACCATTACTTTTTTTGCTAATTTAGAAGATGTCAAATATTTAATTGGTAAATTTGTTAAATTAATAATAGTCCGTGCATCGCACGGGACAATTACTAGTTCGGTTGATAACATAATTGAATTAACAAAATTTATAAAGGGGTATTTGGTAAATAGATGTTAATTGATTGAGTTAGTGTGCTTGACTAGTTGATCGATAGCATTAGCTGATTGTGGAAAGATTTTTGGTAAATCAGTTGTTAGCTGATAGCTAATTAAATGTAAAATAACTTTCTAAAAAAAACTGATAAAAAAGCTGCCTTAAACAACATTTTGAATTTTAGCATTTTAGAGCAATAAACTGTTACAAAAAAAACGAATTAATCAAACACTTATATTGATTAAGGTCCTAAATAGGTAAGCAATAAATAAGTAGTGGTAATTGGGGCATGACACATAAGTGGTAGTCGAGATAATTAGGTAGAAGATTTTGGGTAAAAAAAAAAGGGAAAATGGTCAAATAGGTCCCTTAACATTGCTCAAGAAGTCAATTATGTGCTTAATATTCAAAGGTTGCAATTAAGTCCTGAAACATATTATTTTAGAGTATTAAGGCCCAAAAATCAGTTGGTGACTTGTAATTACAGGTCACTAGGGTTTCGACGAAGCTCCGACGAGATTCCAACCATATTCCGACAAAAAACACCAACGAAACGGTCGCCGCGGTGTTGTTTGGTTGCCTTCTCCGACGACTGGATAAGGTGACCCACTGATCGGTGATGGACAATTTTAATTATAATGTCCTCGCAAGTGCACGAGTCGGTTGTAATGATAGTGTGCAATAGCAAGGGTTGATCTCACAAGGAATTGAAATGATGCAATTTGAAGATTTGAAACTAAACTAACTTGACAATTTAAAGGTCCAAAGCTAATTCAGACTCAAAATTTACTTAACCAAATGGAACAGCAAGTAGAAAATTAAGGTATTAA